>NC_138205.1:14082973-14204003 GCF_964194415.1 Vipera berus | reverse complement strand
CCTTGGTTCCTTTCCTTTATTCCTTTCCTTTCCCTTTCCTTTCCTTCCTTTCCTTTCCTTTCCTTTCCTTCCCTTTCCTTTCCCTTTCCTTCCCTCCCTCCCTTCCCTTCCTTTACCTTTCCTTTCCCTTTCCTTTCTTTCCTTTTCCTTTTCCTTCCTTTCCTTTCCTTTCCTTCCTTTCCTTTCCTTCCTTTCCTTTCCTTTCCTTTCCCTTTTCCTTCCTTTCCTTTCCTTTCCTTCTCCTTTCCTTTCCTTTCCTTTCCTTCCCTTCCCTTTCCTTTCCTTTCCTTCCTTCCCTTTCCTTCCTTTCCTTCCTTTCCTTTCCTTTCCTTTCCTTCCTTTCTTTCCTTTCCTTTCCTTTCCTTTCCTTTCCTTTCCTTTCCTTCCCCTTCCCTTCCCTTCCCTTCCCTTCCCTTCCCTTCCCTTCCCTTCCCTTCCCTTCCTTCCTTCCTTTCCTTTCCTTTCCTTTCCTTTCCTTTCCTTTCCTTTCCTTTCCTTTCCTTTTCCTTTCCTTCTTTTCCTTCCCTTCCCTTTCCTTTCTCCCCAGATGAAATAATGTCCCAATTCCCATCCAGCAAAAGTCCTGCTGCAGACAAGGACAAAGAGAGATTAGACGATTCGGCGGATGGTACTTCTCTGTCCCGGTAAGTGGCACATACATGGGAGAAACTGAGGTAGAATTTGCCACTCTTCCTAAAGTGGTCTGAAAAACATTGTTTTTGATGCATCAAATCCAAATGCGAACTAAAGTTCTTTGTCACGATAGGTAATTAGCATTCCCATTTTATAACTTGGGAATACGGCCACTTTAAGATTTCCCCATGCTGGCTGGGGGATTCTGGGAATTGGAGTCCACCCATCTTAATAGTCAAGCTTGAGAAACCCTGGCTTAGAGAATCAAGAGATCAAAATATCCACTGCTGAAGCGGAATACATTACCACACCCAGCATATTAGAAGTGTTCCTTCTTTGAGATTATAAAAAGGATAATTTTTTTCAAGGACAGGTTTTTCTCTCATAGGAAATAGGATGGAAAGGTTCTTCTCCATTAGAGAGATTCTTAAGATTCGATCATTTACAGTAGGATTTGCAATTAGTTACCAGAGTGAGGATGTAGACATGTAAGCCCACCTATTTTACACTTTTTCATGGCTGTTCTTATCACAGGTCAACAGTGTCTCCATCTGTCAAGCCAACGGCCACCTCAGCAACTCTGGAGCTCGACAAGCTCATGGCTTCCCTGTCGGATTTCCGTGTCCAGAGCAATGTAAGCATGCTGGTCAGGAAGTCCTAGGGCTGAAGACGAAGGGGACCCAGAGGCTTTCAGTGTTGTTTGGGGTTTGATCACAGTATTGTGATGTAAGTGTAGATATTTGAGTACTCAGTGGGTTAGGACGCTGAGCTTGTCGATCAGATGGTCGGCAGTTTGGTGGGTCGAATCCCGAGTGCTGCGTAACAGAGTGAGCGCCTGTTACTCATCCCAGCTTCTGCCAACCTAGCAGTTCGAAAGCACGTAAAAATGCAAGTAGAAAAATAGGGACCACTACGGTGGGAAGGTAACAGCGTTCCGTGCGCCTTTGGCGTCTAGTCATGCCGGCCACATGACCACGGAGACGTCCTCGGACAAGCGCTGGCTCTTCGGCTTTGAAACGGAGATGAGCACCGGCCCCTAGAGTTGGAAATGACTAGCACGCATGTGCGGGGGAACCTTTACCTTTACCTTTTTACAAGAAAATATTTGCAGGTCAAGGTCAAACCCTGGGGTCCTTGGTGCTCTCTGAGCTTGGTGGTTTACTTGCAGATGTTTCATTACCAAACTAAGTAGCATCATCAGTGCCATTAGAGAGTGGCAGAGAGAGAGTAGAGAAAATCCCACACCCTACTAGCACTGAGGATGTTATCTAGTACGGTAATGAAACGTCTACAAGAAAACCACTGATCTCAGAGAGGACCAAGGACCCCACAGATATTTGTCTGAAATGGTATAGGGTTCCCTGCCTGAGCAGGGGGTTGGACTAGATGACCTCCAAGGTCCCTTCCATCATCATCATCATCATCATCATCATCATCATCATCATCATCATCATCATCATTTTATTTTATTTATTTGAGTATATTCTGCAAACCATGGGTTTGCTTTTTAAAAAGTAGGACCTTAGTCTTAGTTGCAAGGAAAGGCAGAACAGTGGGATAAACTATAGAAGCTTTGTGTGCATGATTGCATGTGTGTGTGCATGAATGTGTATTTCCCTACAGATAGAAATTTTGGGAAGGGTTCAATATCCTGCACTGTTTCCTCCACATACACTTAATTTCTACAGATAAGGCAGAAAGATTAGGTTTGCCTAAATTAAACTAAACGGCATGAATAGTTGGACTGAACAAAAGTCAGCCTCTCTCTATATCCATATGCGCGCACACACAAACACACACACACCAGGTATATTTCCATCTGCCTCCTCAGAATGTAATGGCTCTCAATCCCCTCAGAATCTTTTTTTCCTGAAGTGTAACTACTCGAAAATTCTTTTTTCTTAAAAAAACAAAACCTTGATGATTCTCTGGCCAATTGTGGAGCCGCGGGTTTACTCGGAGAACTTAGATGTTCGTATCCTTTTATTTCTTTTTTCAGCCATGCTGGGCACCGTCCTAACTTTATTTGATCAGACTATACAGGTAGTTCTCGACTTGCGACTACAATTGAGCCCCCAGTTTCTGTTGTTAAGTGAGAAATTTGTTAAGTGAGTTTTACTCCCTTTCTTGCCAGAGTTGTTAAGTGAATCACTGCACCTGTTAAGTTAGTCACACGGTTGTTAAGTGAATCTGGCTTCCCCATTGACTTTGGTGTCTGAAGGTCACAAAAGGGAATCGCATGACCCCCGGGACGCTGCAACCGTCATAAATATGAACCAGCTGCCAAGCATCTGAATTTTGATCACGTGACCGTGGGGTTGCTGCAGCGACCATAAGCGTGAAAAACGGTCAGAAGTCACTTTTTTCAGTGCCGTTGTAACTTCGAGCGGTCACTAAACAAACTGCTGTAAGTCGAGGACCACCTGTATTGTAAATTCACAGCAGATCCTTTTCACCCAACCCAGAAGAAAGCAATTCTCTTCATGTTTCTGGAGATCGGCTCTGAAGCCTTGCTCCAAATGAAAGAAATGGATGACACTCTTCACAGGTGATTCATAACTGCCTTTTGTTTTCCTAAATCTTTAGCTTCCGGGAGTCTCTGTCCCCACCACGACTACCACAACCGCCAGCACGGTCCCACCGGCACCTGCTCCCACCCAAGTGCCCTCAGCTCAGCAGCCGGTGGTGTCATCTGTCTGCCCAGGCTCCACCGCTGTGTCTCCCCAGATGTCTCCCGGCCAGCCCAGCGGCAACCTGGATAGCATGCTGGTGATGCTGGAGTCGGACCTCAGCCGCCAAGGCATTTCCACCACAGCCAAGGGCCTGTGTGCGTCCTGTCAAAAACCCATCGCTGGGCAGGTCAGCGCCGTCTTCTCTGCGGGTCAGCTACATCCTGGTAGATCTGGCGGGAAATCAGGATGAATCAACACCACATCTGGAATTAAGTAGACATCTGTCTGCCAAACTTTTTCCCTTCTTTGTCTTTTCTTTTCTCCAATTTGTGACCTCGTATTAGATTATAGAGCAGTGATGGCGAACCAAGTGCCCAAACTGCAACCCAAAACCCACTTACGTATCGTCGGGTGCCGGGTGGGCGTGGCCCATTGGGTGGGCGTGGCTGCGGTGGTAACAGCAGACTGGGGTGGGACTAAAAAGTTCAATCAATCAACTCCAACTTTGCGAGATCTTTTTTTTCCCCGCGAGTTGAAATTGATTGATTGATTGAACCTTTTTTTTTTTTGCACACAGCGGCGGAGGCCTAAACTGCAACCGCCTTGAATGATTTGTAAAAATAATAAAAGTGGGATATTAAATTAAAAAAATAATAAAAAAAATAAATACAGGTAGTCCTCAACTTACAACCACAACTGAGCCCAAAATTTCCATCGCTGAGGTATTTGTTCAGTGAGTTTCCCCCCCATTTTACAACTTTTCTTGCCACGGTTGTTAAGTGAATCGCTGTCGTTCTTAAATTAGTAGCACGGCTGTTAAGTGAATCTGGCTTCCTCACTGACTTTGCTCGTCAGAAGGTCACAAAAGGGGAACACACGATCTTGGGACACTGCGGCCGTCATAAATATAAGTGAGTGGCCAAGCTTCCGAATTTTGATCATGTTCAAAATGTGGAGGCCGCAATGGTCGTAAGTGTGGAAAAACGGTCATCAGTTGCGCTTTTCAATGCCATTGTAACTTCAGATAGTCACCAAATGAACCGTTGTGAGTCGAGGATGACCTGTAATGTCGCCGCCCTACGGAAGAATATGCTGGTTGTTGACGCGGCCTTCTTTCTTCCATTTTTTTCCTCATCCAGGTGGTCACCGCGCTGGGGAGCACCTGGCACCCGGAGCACTTTGTCTGCACCTACTGCCAAAAGGAGATGGGGGGCAGCAACTTTTTCGAGAAGGACGGCGCCCCCTACTGTGAGAGAGATTACTTCCAGCTCTTCTCTCCCCGCTGTGGATTCTGCAACGAACCCATCCTGGATGTGAGGGTTTTTTTTTTTTCCCCCTCCTGCCTTATGTGGTTTTGAACCACTGCTGTGTGATCTGTGTGGTTTTTCTGAGAGTCCAATCCTGAATGCGAATTTGGGGGGGAATCTGTTCATTCCTTTCACCATTTTTCTCCTCAACAGCCTGAGCGCCGGATAGCGGACGAGGCGCCCTCAGTACAGTTTCCCTTCTTATTTCAGACCACAAAGCTGTTATAAGGGCCTTTCCTGTCTTTCATGTTCTGATAGGGTTAGAAATCAAATTAGGAGCATGGTGCGTTGTGTTATTTTCAGTGCCTGAATCACAGCATGAAACGGGTGGTACAGCGGTCCTTGGCCTATGACCATAATTGAGCCCAGAATGAGTTGTTAAATTGTCGTGATCGTTCAATGGGTCACCACCTGACTCACCGCGGGGCAATTCAACAATTCAATTCAATTATTTAAAATGATTAAAAACTATTTTAATTGGTTGTCGGTCACATTTTATTTTGCCCCTCTCTTGGCATCCTTTCTTTAATGATTCTATTCCACCATTTTTTGATATTAGTGTAACTCTTGTTCCATGGCGAGTTGTCTTGCGTCCAGTTGGCTGCCGTGATTTGTCCTCGGCCCACCATCTCTTTTTTGCGATGGCCGTTAAGCCAGCTCTGTGGCATTAAACAAGCACCACAGGTTTTTGAGCAAACTCATTTTCTTCCACGGGCATTTTTGCCAGAAACTGGAAGTTAAAACGCCAGCAACCAGCGAACAATTGTTGTTAGCTGCGAAGTCATGTCCGACCCATCGCGACCCCATGGCACAACGTTCCTCCAGACCTTCCTGTCCTCTACCATCTTCTGGAGTCCATTTAAGCTTGTCGATCAGAAGGTTGGCAGTTTGGCAGGTCAAATCCCGAGTGCCGCGTAACAGAGTGAGCGCCTGTTACTCTGTTACTCTGCCAACCTAGCAGTTCGAAAGCACGTAAAAATGCAAGTAGAAAAATAGGGACCACTACGGTGGGAAGGTAACAGCGTTCCGTGCGCCTTTGGCGTCTAGTCATGCCGGTCACATGACCACGGAGACGTCCTTGGAGAAGCGCTGGCTCTTTGGCTTTGAAACGGAGATGAGCACCGGCCCCTAGAGTCGAAAATGACTAGCACGCATGTGCGGGGGAACCTTTACCTTTACCTTTACTGCTTCAGTCACTCCATCCAGCCACCTCATTCTCTGTCGTCCCCTTCTTCTATTGCCCTCAATCTTTCCCAGTATTAGGCTCTTCTCCAGTGAGTCCAGCGAACAATCGGACTGCAATTAAAAAACTTTGCTGGAATAAATCACAGGGAGCTATTATAGAATAGGAATTGGTTGAAACATGGGAGGCCAAAAAAAGAGGGTCGAGCAACTTAAGAAACCCTGGGAAATGCAGAGCAGCGATAACCATGTTTAGTGCATTTTTGACAAAGTGGTGTTCCCCCCTCCCCCCTTTCCTTCTTCGGCCTTCCTGTGGTCCATTCAGAAAATGGTAACAGCGCTGGATAAGAATTGGCACCCGGAGCATTTTTGCTGCGTCCAGTGTGGGCGGCCGTTCGGGGAGGAAGGTCAGTACAGCAGTAATTTTCAACAGTTCCATCCTGTTTGGGACTCCTCAGATGTACCTTTCAATGGGGTTCAAACCTTTTTGCCAGGAACTGACCTCACATGAGTTACAGGTAGTCCTCGACTTACAACGTGTCGCTTAGCGACTGTTTGAAGTTACATCCAACCTAAGGAAGAGTCCCTTCTGTGGTCACGTGACCAAGCTTCAGGAGCTCATTGGCGCGGCTTTGACAACTTTCTGCAGCCTCCCGCAGGTCATGCGGATTGTGTTTTACAGTGGTTTTGGTGAAAACTGGTACTTAAATGCTGGTTTCTGGCAAAACTTTGCGCCATAACGAACCCTTGGTTCGCTTAGGGACTGCGCATTCGGTTCAGTTTGCATAACGGTCCGATGTTGAGGACTGCCTAAGGTAGTTCTTGACTTACGACCACAATCGAACCACAAAATGTACGGGTTTTTTTTTTTTAATCCCATTTATATCCCGCCCTTCTTCGAAGACTCAGGGCGGCTTACAATTTAAAGCACAAGTCAATGTGCTTAGCAATAGCCTTCATTCTATGTATATGCCTGCTTATTAGGGCTTTCGCCCTCCCCCAAGCGGCATTATTACAAAGTCAGCTTATTGCCCCCAACAATCTGGGTCCTCATTTTACCTACCTCGGAAGGATGGAAGGCTGAGTCAACCTTGCTAACCAAGACAGTTGTTAAGTGAGTTTGGCCCCATTTTACGACCTTTCTTGCCACGGTCGTTAAGTGAATCCCTGCAGTTGTTAAGTAAGTAAACAACAGTGGCAATGTGAATCTGGCTTCCCCCCCAGGTGGCAAAAGGTGATCCCATGAGCCCGGGACATTGCGACCGTCCTAAATATGAACCAGTTGCCAAGCATCCGAATTTTGATCAGGTGACCATGGGGGGATGCCTCAATGGTCGTAAGTGTGAAAAGCGGTGCTAAGTCACTTTTTTCAGTGCCGTTGTAACTTTGAACAGTCATTAAATGAATGGCTGTAAGTCGAGGAGCACCTGGAACGGCACGTGGGAATGACCTTTGCCTTGGGAATGAACAGATAAGAAAGATGGAGCTGCGTAACAGGCAGGGAAAGAAAATCCTTACCCTCCTGTAAAAAGAAATGGTGGGAAGTCTGTAGTCTTCAGACTGGCAAGATTCTATTAGTGTGGTCTTGCGATGATGTAGAATCAACTTGTTTGGTTGTGTTTTCTGTCTTGATCTCATCTCAGAAGGCTGAGATAAGGTGGATGTGTCCACTAAATCAGGGATATGGCAGCATCCGAGTACCACCAGTCGCCTAGCCAGGAGTCAAAAACTTGATGACCAAAAAAAAAAAGGAAAAAAGTGATGAAGTACAGGTAGTCCTTGACTTACAACAGTTCGCTTAGTGACTGTTCGAAGTTACAATGGCACTGAAAAAGTGCCCCCCCAAGCCACAGCCAAGTAAGACACCTGCCTGCCCGCCCGGCAGCGCTCTTCCTCCTGTCCGAGGTTTTCATTGTTGTGGGCATTTCTGTTGAGGATTGGCAGTGGGGGTGGGGTGGGGGGTGGGTGTTTGGTTTTTGCTCCCCCGGTCTGCTGGGTGGTTGCAGCAGGTTTTGGTCACTTCACATGACCCTGGGACACTGTGACCGTCATAAATATGAATCAGTTGCCAAGCATCTGAATGTAAATCACAAGACCCTGGAGATGCTGCAACATTCCAGCTGATTGGCGCTTCTTCTGGGCTCAGCAGAAGCGCCAGGATCAGCGCCGAGCTCCAGCTGGAGCCTGGCACTGATGCTGGCGCTTCCATTGAGCCCTGACAGCCCTGCAGCTCCAGCCATCTCTCGCTCAAGCTTGTGTGGTGCTGCCACTGGTTCAGCTCATTCCCCTCCCCCACTATCACTTTTCTAGGATGGCTGCGTACCACCTGCCAGGTGCCAATGTACCACAGGTGGTACCCGTACCACTGGTTGAAAAGCCCTGCACTAAATTATGGCCAAGTCTTTTTTTTTAAATGCCAGAGGATAAAGTTTATTGTTTTTATGCTCCAAAGGTCATAGGGAGAATGGTAGAGATGGGGTGATGTCATGGAGAAGGTTTAGTACAATGCACGACCGGGTAGCCATCTTTTTCACATGCAACACAAATGTGCAATTGAGCAGCGTGGTGCTTGTTGGTGTTCATAGACTGCTGGTTGCCCACAAAACCAGTCTTCCCAATCAGGGTCTCCTCAAAATTTTTGAATTTCACTTCCTGTGGTCCCCACCCGACAGGCTGCTGTCCGTTATATGGCTTGAGGTCCGGCTCTGTTGGAGGGCTCCAGCTTGGAGAAAGTTGTGGCGTCCTTAACTAAATTTTCACAGCTTCCTCAATGCAAAAGAATTCTGAATCAGGCCTCCTGCAGTACCACTGATTCACCTTAGGTGGCTGCTGAGCTGCTCCATTTTTTGGTCCCTTCCATATTGACTCTCTGTCTCCCCCTGCAGGCTTTCACGAGAAAGACGGGAAGCAGTATTGTCGCCAGGACTTTTATGAGCTCTTCTCCACTCGCTGTCAAGGATGCAGCCAGGCCATCTTGGAGAATTACATCTCGGCTCTCAATGCCTTGTGGCACCCAGAATGTTTTGTTTGCAGGGTAAGCACCAGCTCTGGGCCGGGGTTGTGTTGTGTGTGGTCTTGTCAGGAGGGCCGGAAAGCCAATGAAGAGAAATGGCTTTTCTAAAGGAGAAAACTAAGAAAACCAAGATCATGGCATCCGGCCCTCTCAATTCCTGGCAAATAGATGGGGAAGAAATGGAGGTAGTGACAGATTTTATTTTCCTGGGCTCCAAGATCACCACAGACGGGGACTGCAGCCAAGAAATTAAAAGACGCTTCTCCTGGGGAGGAAAGCCATGACAAATCTAGACAGCACACTAAAAAGCAGAGATGTCACCCTGTCAACAAAAGTGCGTATAGTCAAGGCTATGGTCTTCCCAGTTGCAATGTATGGCTGTGAAAGTTGGACCATAAGAAAGGCTGAGCGCCAAAGAATTGAAGCCTTTGAACTATGGTGCTGGAGAAGACTCCTGCGAGTTCCTTGGACTGCAAGGCGATCAAACCGGTCAGTCCTAGAGGAGATCAACCCTGACTGCTCTTTAGAAGGCCAGATCCTGAAGCTAAAACTTAAATACTTTGGCCACCTAATGAGAAGGAAGGACTCACTGGAGAAGAGCCTAATGCTGGGAAAGGTGGAGGGCAAGAGAACAAAGGGACGACAGAGAATGAGGTGACTGGATGGAGTCACTGAAGCAGTAGGCGTGAGCTTAAATGGACTCCAGAAGATGGTAGAGGACAGGAAGGCCTGGAGGAACGTTGTCCATGGGATCGCGATGGGTCGGACACGACTTCGCAGCTAACAACACAGAACATAGAAGGATGTTTTGATGTATCTCAAGATCCAGCTGTTCAGCAAAGCTATCTTCTGTTTTTCTTCCCACCCACCAGCCACACTGTCAATACACAACAAGGTTGTGAGGGATTTATAGGTGGACCTTAGATGGAGAGATGCAAAAATGAGGTGACTGGATGGAGTCACTGAAGCAGTAGGCGTGAGCCTAAATGGACTCCAGAAGATGGTAGAGGACAGGAAGGCCTGGAGCAATGTTGTCCATGGGGTCGCGATGGGTCGGACACGACTTCGCAGCTAACAACAACAAAGGAGAAAATACAGTTCTTTTGCTGAAAATAAAACTGCTAGGCTGCCGTTCTCCTCTTAAGTCTTAATTGCCTTAGTTTTAATTTTGCCTTAGTCGCAACCAAGAGGGAAATTCTCCATGGGGGAGAATTGGTATCTCTACCTATGGCTTTCCGTAGCAAAGGTGATGGATGTGGCTGAGGAGAAGAACAGTGTTGCATTGTTGACCCTACTTGCGTTTGCAAGATGAAGAAGACAATAGATCACCGTCAGCTCCTGAATGCCACTTAACAGAACAAGAGTTGAAAGGGACCTTGGAGGTCTTTTAGTCCACCCTTTTGCTCAAGCAGGAAACCCTATATCATTTCAGACAAATGGCTATCCGGTCTCTTTTTAAAAATCTCCAGTGTTGAAGCTCCCACAATTTCTGGAGGCAACCTAGGATTTTATTTATTACATTTCTTTTAACTTAGCAAAATAAACTCAACCCCTTTGTGCCAACTTTGAAACTGGGGGAATGTGGTACCTTCAAGGACCTTCCCTTTGGGACTCATATGCCTGTTAAAGGCAGGACAGAGACCTAGCACATCTGGATCTGCTCAATGTCAGAGCCTTGAGACAGCGGTGAGCCTAAATCTTGATACCTAATGCCGTCTAAACCAGAATGCATGGCACAATTTTTTAAAAAAAAAATGCCATCGGGCAGAAGTGAACTCTTAGTAAGAGGTTTCTAGGCTGAATTGAGGAAGGCTGAAAGGCAAGGAAGTTTTCTTGTAATAGATGGAAGATCTACCCAAATTAGGAAAACCAGTTAAGATGTTTACTGCATTAACAGAGGGATAGAATCAAGAACACGTGAAGTATTAATACCACTTTACAATGCCTTGGTAAGGCCACACATTTAGGCAGGAAAAATCAAATGCACAGGTATAGTATAAGGGGGTACCTTGCTCGATAGTAGTAACTGCGAGAGGGATCTCGGAGTCCTAGTGGACAATCACTTCAATATGAGCCAGCAGTGTGCTGCAGCTGCCAAAAAAGCCAACACAGTGCTAGGCTGCAGTAACAGAGGGATAGAATCAAGATCACGTGAAGTATTAATACCACTTTACAAGGCCTTGGTAAGGCCACACCTGGAATACTGCATCCAGTTTTGGTCACCACGATGTCAAAAAGATGTCGAGACTCTAGAAAGAGTACAGAGAAGAGCAACAAAGATGATTGGGGGACTGGAGGCTAAAACATACAGGGAACGGTTGCTGGAATTGGGTATGTGTAGTTTAATGAAGAGAAGAACGAGGGGGGACATGATAGCAGTGTTCCAATATCTCAGGGGCTGCCACAAAGAAGAGGGAGTCAAGCTATTCTCCAAAGCCCCTGAAGGCAGAACAAGAAGCAACGGATGGAAACTAGTCATGGAGAGAAACAACCTAGAACTAAGGAGAAACTTCCTGACAGTTAGAACAATTAACCAGTGGAACAACCTGCCTCCAGAAGCTGTGAATGCACTGGAAGTTTTTAAGAAGAGACTGGCCAGCCATTTGTCCGAGGTGGTATAGGGTTTCCTGCCTGAGCAGGGGGTTGGACTAGATGACCTCCAAGGTCCCTTCCAACTTTTATTATTATTATTATTATTATTATTATTATTATTATTATTATTATTATTATTATTATTATTATTATTATTATTATTATTATTATTATTATTATTATTATTATTATTTAAAAACACGGAGTTTCATATGGGTCTACTTGGCAGGATCCAGGGATTCTTGACCAATTCCAGCATTTCTCATCTTCTAAAAAATTGAGCCTAAAAACAACTTCTGATCAAACCTTGCTTGGAGACAATTTGAATCCCATGGAGTGTGAACCAGTCCAGCTTGATTGCATGGTTTTCCCATCTGCTTCCTGACAGAGGGGCCAGACTTCAAGCCTCCCCTGGCTGGGGAAATGAATTGTATGCCAACAAGACCCAGATGGGGAGAGGTGGATGCAGGAAAAACATGTGCACTGAGTCAGGATTGTGTGCGATTTTGCCCAGAGTGCAGGAATACTATTGGAAGGAGATGGGAGTTTTGTGGATCCCCATGGAATTACAGTTTGTCTTTGACTTATGACCACAATTAGGCAGTTGTTAAGTGAGCCGCGCCCAATTTTACGACTTTTGCCACGGTTGCTAAGTGAATCAATGCAGCTTTTTTTTTTATTGAAAAGTTTTAACATACATTTTCTCTTTAACAGTCCCCCCTCCCCCTCCCCTCTCCCTCCCTCCCTACCCCTCTCCCCCTCCCCCCCCCCCCGACTTCCCAGAGCTAAGTACAAGGTATAAAAACAAAAAAAAACAATCATAAACATCCATATGCTAACAACCATAAACTCTAAAATCTATCACTCTCTGGCTCATATAGGATAATACAAACACTATTAATATTAATTATATATAGAGAAAACAAGAAAAAAAAGAAAAAGAAAAGGAAGACTTATTCAAATGCTACATGAAACTTTTTAGTCCTATATTTGTTCTGGATATACTCAATCCATTTTCTCCATTCCATAATATAACGTTCTTGCGAGTCGCCCTCTAATACAAAACTATATAAAAATAACTATGAAAAATTATGGGGAAAAATCCAAAAAGAAATGGAGAGTTGGGAAAAACTGCAATTGTCGTTGTTGGGGCGAATCGCAGCAGTGAAAATGAATGTCCTGCCTAAATTTTTATTTTTATTTCAAATGATACCGGTTCTTAAGAAAGATTCTAATTTGGAGGAATGGCAGAGAGGTATCAATAAATTTGTCTGGGCAGGGAAAAGGCCACGAGTTAAACTTAAGATTATGCAGGATACTCATGAAAGAGGTGGTCTTAAAATGCCTAATCTTAAATTATATTATGAAGCTGCTGCATTAGCAAGTATAAGTGATTGGATTAATTTGACACAAGAGAGATTATTAAATCTTGAGGGCCATGATTTGCTGTTTGGCTGGCATGCATATTTGTTGTATGATAAGAAGGTAGATAATGTGTTTAGAGTGCATATTTTAAGACAGGCATTGCTGAGAGTTTGGAAGAAGTATAGACATAAGTTAGATTGTAAGATACCATTGTGGGCAATTCCAAAACACGCAATAGAAAATATAAATGTTGGTTTTAAACATGATGTGACTACGTATAAAGAGATTTTAAGCTTGGAAAGAAATGTCTGGTGTTTGAAACCATATAGCCTCTTGCGAGATGAAGAGATTGTTCAAACCTGGTTTCAATATACTCAATTACGGGCCAGGTGGAAAGAAGATCAGAAAACTGGTTTTGCAATGACTGATGAAAATTTGATAAAGCAAATTAGAAATCAGGGTCCAGCACATATCAAACGGATATATCTTGCATTGATAGAAATTGATTCAGAAACAGAATTGGTTAAAGACTGTATGGTAAAATGGGCTCAGAACATCCAAGAAGTTATTACAATGGATACGTGGGAAAAGATTTGGGTGAGGAACGTAAAATTTACACAAGCTCAAAATTTAAGAGAGAACTTTTATAAAATGTTTTATAGATGGCATCTAGATCCTAAAAAGCTTGCAAGTATGTATCCGAATTATCAGCCAAAATGTTGGAGGTGTGGTGATGAAGATGCAACATATTTTCACGTATGGTGGACTTGCAAAAAGGTTAAGGCCTTCTGGATTAAAATTTGGTAGAATATGCAGAAGATTTTCAAGCAAAGGATAAAGTTTTGTCCGCAACTTTTCTTGTTGGGAATAATTACAGATGCTACGGTTGTGGACACTAAGCTGATGTTGAATTTAATTACGGCAGCAAGACTCTTAATAGGTCAGTATTGGAAGAAAGAGGAACTGCCGACCATAGAAGAATGGACTTTAAAGGTTTCTGACCTGGCAGAGATGGCAAAGATTTCGGCTTATTTGAAAGATCACTCGCAAGAATCAATGCAGCTTTTAAGTGAACTGGACAGCTGTTAAGTGGGCCAGCCGCCCCCACTGTCTCTGTAGGTTGGAAGCCAGCTGGAATGGTGACCCTGGGGTGCTGCAACCCTCCTCTATTATACAAGTGCACAAATTTTGATCCTGTGAGCATGGGGATGCTGTGACGGTCCTAAGGGCGAGGACTGATTGTAAGTCTCTTTTTTTTCAGGGTTGCTTTTAACTTCAGCCACTAAACGAATGGTTGTAAGTTGAGGAGGACTACCTTGTCTAGGTGGCCATCTTTAAATCTCTCCTGGTTTGTTCTCTGTTCTAGGAATGCTACACCCCATTCATGAATGGCAGCTTCTTCGAGCACAGCGGGCGCCCGTTCTGCGAAATCCATTACCACAAGCAACGCGGCTCGCTCTGTTCTGGCTGTGAGAAACCCATCACCGGCCGTTGCATTACCGCCATGGGCCGGAAATTCCACCCAGAGCATTTTGTCTGCGCCTTCTGTCTCAAGCAGCTGAACAAAGGCACCTTCAAGGAGCAGAACGAGAAGCCCTATTGCCACCCCTGCTTCATCAAGCTCTTTGGGTGACTGGGAGGGGCCCTGGCCTTGCTGCGGTCAGGCCACGCCTCCTGCGGGCGTGGGAAAGGGGGAGGGACCACTGTTGGCTTTTGAACAAGCCATGCCCACTACCACCCATGGGAAAAAAACACCTGTGCCTTAAGGGGCTCCACCCCCTCATCCTGGGAGCCCATCCACCATTGCCAAAAGCCACGCCTGTAGATCAGAGCTACTCGCAAGCAAGCAATGAAGGAAGCAAGTGGGATCTGCTCCTCCCACTCTTTTCAGGAGCCAGTCCTCTGTTCCCTCACAAGCAGCCAAGAGTTATCTCCCACCCTATTCCAGGCCACTTTTAAGCCACCTCCACCCTCCCCACCCCGCCACCAGCACCAGCACCTCTGACAGGAGGCATTGCCTTAAGCCACATCCCCAAGATCAGCTGGTGAGGCCCTCAGGAGACCAGGATGTGATGCAACCACACCTTTGTCTGTTTCATCCAGGTGATGAAAAAGGCACCTTTGGGACAACCACATCTCTGGTATCTTTACCTGTAGATCCAGGTTGGGGGCCCTGCCTTACAAATCAAGTCCAATGTTCTTTGGAACATCTGGATATTCCTTTCCTGATATTTAATTTTTGGAGAGCAATGGCTCCATCCAGATCTACCTAAAAGTCCTCCTGATCTCCGCCTCCAAATTCATTCTGTTGTAACCAAAGATCAACGGTAACTTTTTAGCCGACCTCTCTTTTGATCGTGTACGAATACAGAACTGCGACCATCCAAACATTGCTAAAAACTACAACTCCCAGAAGCGCCTGCCAATGGAAAGAGATGCTACGGAGACACTTAGGAACACCTGGGCCTTTCCAACTTAGTTTAGGGTTGAGCTTTGATGCGTTGAGTGGGTCCTTTGTGAGTCTGGATAAGGGGGGACAGGGATGCCAACATTTCTAAGGAAGTTGATGGCACGAGGGCCTTTATCAACGGTGGGCACGAGGGCCTTTATCAACGGTGGGCACGAGGGCCTTTATCAACGGTGGGGAGAACAACAAAACAAACATGGTTGTGGGGTGCTGCAGTTTATGGATTTGCATCAGATACCAGGATGCAAGTTTTGCATTGACCCTGGGTGTGTTATTTTTGTCTCCCTGCGGCCTGCTGTGGCGGTCTGTGGTTTATGCCTGCTGGAGTTCTTGAAGGAGCTTTTGATCAGGGACCAGCTAATATGGAAAAACAAGATGCAACATCTTGTACCGTGCCCCCCCCCTTTGTGTCTTCAGGTTTTTTTCTTGAAAAAAATGCCACAAATGATGACAATCTTTTTTTTATTTAAAATAAATTATCATGGAGAAAGCAGGGAAGGAGAATAAGTCAAAGCTTGTCATTAGGCCGCCTCAGGGCCATTTTTTAAAATCTGTGTAAACCCCCATGGCAGCTTTTTATGATAATGCATCTTGGCTGGGATTAAGGGGCATGAGCTCTTCCTTCTGCCACTCAGTTTTTTTATGCCAACTTTTTACCTGCTCACTGCTGTATTATATAATAAAATTCACTTAATTAAAAAAAAGACATTAGGTCACTTGCTTTTGTGGAGAGACCAACATTTGGATCCCCCCCCCCCGCCCAAGTATCTCAGCAAGCTGAGGTAAGGCTTACTGTGTTTTGAGGTGACAATCTCTTTTTAAGCTTCGGAAAGCTGAAGGGTCTTATTTTCACTTTAGTCCCTTATTTAATCTGCAGTGATTTGACTAACACTACCTAAAAGAATAATTATTAGGCTGTTGTGTGGGCAACTTTTTGATCATCAGGGACCATTTGGGGAAGTTGCAGGGTGCATATTTATGACACAAAGTGTGTGGGGTAGAGAGTCAAAGAGATGGGCAAATCATATATTCAAATATTACACCGAAAAAATATTAGCCATTTATTTCTGCAGTTCGCTAGTACTGCACCTGAAAGAATAATATTAGCTTGTGGTGTGGACAATAGTTTGTTCACCAGGGACCAGCGTTTATCAACCATGGCAATTTTAAGCCATGTGGACTTCAACTCCCAGAATTCCTCAGTGCTGACGGGGAATTTCTGGGAATCAAAAGTTCAAACAGCTTGAGAAACACTGTCAGGCGTTAACTGGAGGATGTGCAGAGCATGTGATTATAACAGCGTGTGGGTAGAATCAAAGGGATGGGCAAATTGTATATTCCTCTAATATTATGAGAAAGACTAAAGAGCATCTATTTCTGCAAAGATTTCATTGCATTTGTGTCCCGTGTTTTGCAACCTTGTCTGCCTTCCCATCTGAATTGTTTCACTAGCCTCAAACATCCCTGCTACTTAAGAATGAAGGGGAAACTGCCTTCCTCGTGGAAATGCCAAATGTGGGAATCATTCTGAATTCCCAGCTTCAAAAAGACGTATCTGCATTGGCTATCATTCCAGCAGCCATGTTCATCCCAGGCCCAACTGCTTCACCTCATGGTAAGGCCATGGATGAAGGCCACAATGCTAACCAACATTGGAAGTACATGATCAAGAATGAAGGTAGTTCTACAGAGGTGGTCAATGGATGTCGCAAATTTTCAACCTCTATGTAAGGTTCTAGGCTAGGCCTTGGCCAGTTGTTAACCTTGATAACTTTAAGGTGGGTAGATTTCAACTCCCAGAATTCCCTCATAAGAAGAGTGTGCTGGCTAGGGAATTCTGGAAGTTGAAGTCCATCCATCTTAAATTTATCAGGGTTATCAAAACACTGGCCTACATGATAGCCCTTGTTGACATCTTTTCTCCATGGAATGCCTAATGTTCCCGAAGCTAGATCCAAAGCTCAACCCACAATCCTTGCACATATTCACTTTCTCTCCAGTGAGGCATCTCTTGTGTTTCGTCAGGGTAGAGCTATCAAAAAACCCTTTGTCACAATAAGGACATTTGTAAGGTTGCTCTCCTGTATGGAGTCTCTAGACCATTGGTGGAAAGACCAGCTACAACTGGGAACACCCAAAGTGTGAGTCCGGTGAGGGTTCAAATAAATAGAGCTTAGAACAAACCCCTTTCCATGCACTTCACACATGTAGGTTTCTCTCCATATGGCTTTGTTGGTGGATAATGAATGATGTACCTCTGAATCCTTTGCCACAATCTATAGTCTATACCAGGGGTAGGCAACCTTGGCTCTTTTATGACTTCAACTCCCAGAATTCCTGAGCCAGCATGGCTCAGCTTGGAAACTCTCCCTTTCCCCTCAGCATGGCTGGCTCAGGAATTCTGGGAGTTGAAGTCCACGAGTCATAAAAGAGCCAAGGTTGCCTATCCCTGGTCTATACAGTCTGTCTCCTGTGTGACTTCCCTGGTATGTCACCAGGTGGGAGCTGAGACTAAATTTTTCCCATCATCCCAGGCACTGGAGGGTTTCTTCTCAAGTGTGGACTTACTGGTGCTTTTTCAGAGTTGAGTTCTCAATGAAGTTCTTCCCACAATCTGGGCATCTGGGAGGGAGCTCTCCATTTTCTGGTGGCCAAAACTTTTCTGACACATAGTGGACTGATAAGGTTTTTCTCAGGCATGATACCTCCGGTGTTGGATCAGGTTGAAGCCTCGCTGAAATGGATCCCACACTGGACATGACCGTAGGATTTCTCTCCTGTATGGACTCTTTGCTGTTTAATCAGATTAGAGTGCAAGCTAACCAGTGGCGTAGCGTGGGTTGTCAGCACCCGGGGCAATTTGCGCCCCCTAACCCGGTGACGTCATGGCACCGCTGAAAAGACGCGCCCCGCAGCGGCGTAGACTTTCCAAGAAGAGTCGCGCGCATGCGGGATGCTTCCGGGTCCCTCTCGAGGGCGGCTGGGCGGGGCTCCGACCTGCAAGAGCCGCTGCATTCAAGCTCGCACGTGAGCCCCGCTAAATAAAGCCACGCATGCACACAAAGCTAGGCCAGCCGGCCGGCGGGTCCGTCTTCGCTCGGCCAAGCCTGCCGGGGCGCCTGCGGGGCGCTTGCGGTTGGCCTGAGCCTGGGCGGAGAGTTGGGCGCTTCTATTTATTTTATTCAGTTTATGTGGCCGCCCATCTCACCTGCCGGACTCGTTTCGCTTTGCAAGAAAGAGCAGCTCGAGAGCGGAGCCAAGCCGACTCTGTGCAGCCCTTGGGGCTCCCTGAGCAGCTCAGTGCGAGCGCGCCCCCCCCCAGATGTTGCGCCCGGTGCGGCCGGCCCCCCCTGCACCCCCCACGCTACGCCACTGAAGCTAACCACTTGCCACAGTTAGAGCAGCTATCAGCCATTCCATTGGTCTCCACAGCTGTGGCTGCCCTGTTTTAAATGTTAGCAGGATGAAATTGTTTACTGTTGTCATCATCATCGTCGTTGTCATCATTGTCAGAGTTGGAAGGAGGTCTCAAGCAGGAGACCTCACACCATTTCAGTCAAATGGCTATCCAGTCTGTTCTTAAAGCTTTCAGTGATTGAACACTCATAACTCCTGAAAGCAAGATATTCCACTGGTTGATTGTTCTCACTGTCAGGAAATTTCTCCTTAGTTCTAGGCTGCTTCTTTCCTTGATTTCCTCTCTTTCCATCCGTTGCTTCTTGTCCTGCCCTCAGGTGCTTTGGAGAATAGCTTGACCCCCTCTTCTTTGTGGCAGCCACTTAGATTTTGTCACCCCTAGTCCTTCCTTTCACTAGACTAGTAGACATAGCCAATTCCTGCAACCGTTCTTCATATCTTTTAGACTCCAGGCCTTTAATCGTCTTAATTTGGTTTCCTTCTTCCCCTTTTACCTTGCATAAGGGAAGTTAGGGGAAACCACAGGGATAGGTACAGTACATCTCTCCTTGGAAGAGAGCTGTGTTGTTTTATAGTGGCCAAAATCCAAGAGTCTGGTTACAGGTTTCTCATTAGCACAGTGTTTCTCCAACCTGACAACTTTAAGATGTGTGGACTTCAATTCGCAGAATTCTCCAGCCACTTTTGTGTAGTAAGGTGCTGGTTTAGAAAACAGGAGATGGTGAGTTCTAGTCCCATCTTAGCTATGAGCCAATCATGAGGAGACGGTAAGTTCTAGTCCTGTCCTAGATATTAAAGCTGGCTGGGTAACTTTGGGCCAATCACTGCCTCTCAGCCTACTCCACAAGGTTGTTGTGGGGAAAATAGGGGGGTGGGGGTGGAGAGTAATCATATAGTTTGCTTCCTTGAGTTACTTATAAAGTGACACATGTGGGATAAATAACAAATGAACAAAACCAGCACTTTGAACTGACTCGAGCAATAGACTGACAGCCAGGATAGATGGCAAAGGATTGGAATAGTATGTTCCATAAATCCAATCCTCTTTTCCTAACCCTTTCTCCCAAAGACATAACCATTTTTATTATTATGTAAAATTATTGTGTAGCTTCAGCTTAACGTTTCTCACTAATTAGCCCCAACGTATCCCTAAACCTCTGAACATTTTGCCTTACGATGAGGGTTTGTATTGATCTCACTATAAAAAGAAAAAATCTACAGAAAGTAAGAGAGGGCTCGCAGGGAGAGAAGAGAATAAAATGAGAGGAAATTCTTCTCAGGATAGAAACAGGATGTGAGGATGTGGCTTTTTTGGCTAAGAGAATTAACTTCCGGTCCACATGGTCCTACTTTACATTTCACTTTTGTCCTGCAAGAAATTGCCCAAATTCCTTCTCATCAAGGGCATCTGCAGAGAAGGGCAAAACAAACAAACAAAACCAAGATGGTGGTCTCAATAGTGCAATCATAGGCGACACCGATAAAACAGGGTGGGTCTTTAATCATGCGGCCATCTTAAGCTTGTGTCCCCTGCAGCAGATGTCCTTGCTTCATGTTTTAAGATGGCTAGCCTGCTGTACCTCCTGAATTTCCATTCAGCAATTTTTTTTTGCATTTTATAAATGCAAAAATCACAAGATGCTGGGTTTACAGTGGTGATAAACTATAAGGCTGCAACTCCTTAGAGCAGGGCTGTCAAACTTGCAACGTCACGTGAAATGTCACGACGTATTGCAAATTTTTTCATTGCCAGCAATGGGGTGGGCACGGTTTCGGCCTGTGGGCCGGCAGTTTGACCACCTCTGCCTTAGAAAGAAATCTCTTTCAGAAAATAAGAGGAAGCCCATATCAGCTTCCCAAAATTATCCTGTCACAAGTCATGTTTTTTTTAAATGTTAGACAAAATTCAGTTGTGTACCTCAGTTAGGAGCTGGGACATTTTTTTAAAAAAAAATCTTGGTTAGGTTAGGTTGAGGTAGCATGTGTCATAGTTCTCTCATCAAATGTTAATACCACAATGACCACTTTACCACCTATGCTGAGTGAGAAAAAAGACGAAGGCTGGGACTTTCGGAACCTTTCTTGACAGTTAAATTACAGGAAAGGCAAAATACTATTTTAAAAAGTGTTACCAGGGGCAGCACACTTGGGTTCACCACATCTACAGTTGTGAGCAAGCTGTAAAATGAAGGATTGTTTCTTTCTCAGCATAGGTGCTTCCTTTCAGATCAACTGGATGCCATTTTGTTTTGTGAAAAATAAAACTTCAAGGGTCGCCTAGGATAATTTCAGCCCAGTTGTAATAAATGTATCGCACTGATGATATTACCTAGTTTGGTAATGAAATGTCTGCAAGAAAACCACGAGAGCAACATGGTTTGACCCTGAGCTACAAATATTCTCTTCTATTAATAAACATATTTCACGGTAGAAGCGAACTCAAACATTTCTTTTTAACCTATCTTGAGGCCTTTGAACTATGGTGCTGGAGAAGACTCCTGCAAGTCCCTTGGACTGCAAGGCGATCAAACCGGTCAGTCCTAGAGGAGATCAACCCTGACTGCTCTTTAGAAGGCCAGATCCTGAAGCTGAAACTCAAATCCTTTGGCCATGTAATGAGAAGGAAGGACTCGCTGGAGAAGAGCCTCATGCTGGGAAAGGTTGAGGGCAAGAGAAGAAGGGGACGACAGAGAATGAGGTGGCTGGATGGAGTCACTGAAGCAGTAGGCCTGAGCTTAAATGGACTCCAGAAGATGGTAGAGGACAGGAAGGCCTGGAGGAACGTTGTCCATGGGGTCGCGATGGGTCGGACACGACTTCACAGCCAACAACAACAACAACAACAACAACAACATCAACAACAACAACAATAGTTTCAGTCCTTGCCTGGATGCTGTGCACCCTTACATCATGAAAGCTGTTAATCTTTAAGATATTCCTGGACTTTTCATTGTTTTGGCTGCAACTGAAACAATGGAAACAAACCACATCTACGCCTTTGCTAAACAAAAAATAGTTTTGATATGGTTAGGCGAAGGAAACAGAGAGGGGGAATAAAGAGTAGAGAAGAAGAAAATTTCTGTCCTGTTTTAACTTAGTCACACTAATTCTATACCAGGTTTTGGTAATGAACTTTACTCCTCAAGTATGTCTCAGCTTCTCAACTCACTTTAGCACCTGTTCCCACCCCTCTCTGTCCTTTGAGGGCTGGACTTTCTTCTCAGCAGAAAAAGAAAACCTCTTTCAGATTAGACCTGACTGCAAATTCCCTACAAAGCTGCCTCAAAGGTGTTTTTTTTTAAATCTTTCTTTCCTTGATTGACTGCAGATTAATTTCTTATCCTTCCAGGCATGGATCCTCCGTGGATGCTTTTCTACCTGGGCACAGGTGAGTGTCCAAAGCAAGGGAAATCTGGGCATTAATTGGGGACAACTCTCATCAACTTCTTTGTCCTAGTTAAGATCCTAAACATAAAAAAACACTTGCAAAGTCCAGCTGCAAAGCCCAGCGACTTTCAACCACAAAGTTAGCTTTTCTTTTCTTAAGCGTTTCTTTAAAAAGTTCTACTCTTTAAAAGACACTAGTTGCAGTCTGGGGCAAACTGACTTGCAACTCCATCAGCAGCTTCACCAGTTCACCTTCTTGTGCTAACAGTGCCGCAGGACAAAACAATATCTCGTTACTAAATACCCCGGTCAGCTAAGGGAGTAGAACTGTGAAATGGGTGATATTAGATTGTTCTTAAAAGAGGTTTACTTAATCTGCAAGCCATCTTTATTTTGCCACTACTAGCCTATCCAGGCAGCAAAAATGTTTCTAATTCTGCCTCCTTGATTTGGGGGAGGGGGGAGATAATTCCAGGTAGAATTCTGAGCCTCCTTCAAACCATCATTCTAGCCCTTTCCTACAGCTCTCTCTTCTTGATGGAACATAATTTGGGAAGAATGTGTAATTTAAGAGGCTCAATGAAAGCCTTTATCTCCAACAGCGTGGGTGCACTGGTGCTATGGTTTCAGTGTGGATGTGGATACCCCAACGATCTTTGAAGGCCAAAGTCAGAGTTTCGGCACAAGTATCGCCCAGATTGAGAATAAGTAAGAGGAAATAGATTTTTAATTTGGTTTTTGCACCCACTGCAATGCTCAGGCTGGCTTGTTTCAACTCTCATTTTCTATCCTTACTTCTTCCTTGCCTGTCCTCTTCTGCAGGTTGAAAAGTCTACATTATTTTACTATTTTTCCAATGCAGTTCCCTCCTGTCAGCTGTCTTCCTGATATTATAGAGAAATCCAGGAATGATCAAGGGTCTGATAGCAGCCATTGTCTTAAAAGTCACAAGAGTTGGTGAGCTGCGGCAAACTTCATCAGATGCAAAGCATGGCTAGGCTGATGTAGACTATGTTAATTCAGTTTTTCTCAACGTAGGCAACTTTAAGATGTGTGAACTTCAATTCCCAGAATTCCTCATCCAGCAAAGAATTCTGGGAGTTGAACTCCACACAACTTAAAGTTTTCAAGGTTGAGAAACGTTGCTTTAATTGAAGTACAGAAAATGACTATTAGGTTAAAACCATAACTTTAGCTCTGCAGCATCCCCAAGGACCAATGGATGAAATGAACCTGAAGAACACCAGCATTCTGCTGCAGTGTTACAGATGACCCCCCAAATTATTAGAAAGAAATGGAATTCATAATTTAAATAAGGAGGTCACCAAGTGTTGTCTCCAATATAGCCACTGGTTTTTTCAGGCATTGTTCTTTGTAGAACAGAAGCTGTATATATTAAGACAAGAGATTGATTCAGCTCAGTTCCAGATCTGCTATAAAGAATCTGGCAGTGGAGCTGGCAAAATATTAGTCCATTGACTCACCAGGGAATTCCCTTATCAATAAAATAATGGCTGCAAAAATCTTTATTTACTGTATTATTTCTAATCTCTCACTCACTCACTCACTCACTCACTCACTCACTCACTCACTCTGCCTGCCTGCCTGCCTGCCTATCTATCATCTATCTATCTATCTATCTATCTATCTATCTATCTATCTATCTATCTATCTATCTATCTATCTATCTATCTATCTATCTATCTATCATCTATCTATCTATCTATCTATCTATCTATCTATCTATCTATCTATCTATCTATCTATCTATCATCTATCTATCTATCTATCTATCTTTATCTCTATTCTCAATCTATCATCTTTCATCTAACTATATCTGCCTGCCTGCCTGTCTCTGTGTTTCTCTCCTACATCCATTTCTGTCTGTCTGTCTGTCTTTCTATTAACCTCTTTCTTTCCTCTTCTCTCTTGCTAGAAACCACTACTCCTGCATATGGTGCATTGTCAAGAGCCAACCACTCTATGTTAAAGGGGTTGTGAAAATATTAATCATCCTTCTGCTTTTTCCCCCCAGGGTGCTCGTTGCAGCCCCCTTCGAGACGGGACAGGTGAATGAAACGGGCAAACTCTACCAATGCGCCTACCCTTCGGGTGAATGTCAAGAGATTAGCATCCAAAGTAGGTTTGAAGAGCCCTTCCATTTCCCATCTGTACGGTTGGTCTCAAGGGAAAGAGCAGGGTTAGGAATTCCAATTCTGCCCCTTTGTAAGGACTGGAGAAGGATCTGGCCAGGGAGGAACATTCCTGGGTATCTTTTAGAGGAAAGAAATCCCATCTACCTCTGCGAAGATCTGACCTGGAAAGTTAATACAACCCAGAAAGGCCCAACAGAGACTCCACTTCCTCAGGGTCTTGCGGAAGAACAGGGTAGAACAACGGCTAATGACCCTCTTTTACCAGTCTACTATAGAGAGCGTCCTCTCGTATGGTATTGTGGTTTGGTATGCTGGTCTGACAGCCGCGGATAGGAAGGCATTACAGAGGGTGGTGAGCGCAGCACAAGACATTGTGGGCTGTCCCCTGACACCACTGGATGACCTCGCCAGGGCTCGCTGCCTTGGAAGAGTGAGAAAAATTCTCAGGGATGACTCACACCCTGGACGGTATCTCTTTACTCTCCTACCATCGGGTAGGAGATATAGGAGTACAGCCAGCCGCACCAACAGGCTGAAAAACAGCTTTTATCCATGGGCTGTTAGGCTTTTTGACGGGAAATAATTTTTGTAAACTTTATGCAGAATTGACTTGTGAGGCCGGAGTGTTGTGCAATTAGTTCGCATGGTGTAATAAGATGGAGGGTTTGTGTCACTGTGAGTTGGGGGGTGGGGGCACAAAGGGAAGCTCAGCCAATCTCAATGTATACATGGTTGTACTTTGACAATAAAGGTTCATGCATTCATTCATTCAAATTCAGAAGAAGAGGGGGTGAGACCAAAGGGCAGTGTCAGAAGAATAATTTGGGGTTCCACCACGAGCTGAGGCTGCGCAAGAATAAATAAAAATGACATCCAGACAGCTGTGAGGATGGGGTAAATATTTATCCCCCAAAGCTGAGGGGTTTGCTTTGGGGGCAGCTGCAGAGTTTTATAGGAGAGTTTGCCTTGGGTGTGGAAGTGTCTACGTGCTGATTCTAGGGGGACACTTGAGGTGTGTGTGTGTGTGTGTGTGTGTGTGTGTGTGTAGAGAGGTAGGTAGGTAGGTCACTTAAGATGTTTATTCTTGTGAATGTGCAGTTCTGCTGAGAGTCCTAATTTAATTAACTCTTTTTTTTACAGACCTTATCCTTTAATATGTGGATTAGGTCAAGGTAACCTATTTGGGGGTTGAGGAAGTTTGAGTAAAAGAATTCCCCCCCCCCATTTGCTATTTTTACTTGATTAACATAGTTTCAGTTTGATTGTCAATTATCTAGTGGATATGCTGATTTTCAGTTCATTGTGGATTCTATTAATGTTTTAAGGGAAGATGGAAACAGAATAAAATATATTTTGATATTAAACTTCTCACAGCAACGTGTTGTGGTCAGCAGCTGAGCTTAGTTACAGCAAAGACTTTGAACTTTGGCTGAGCTACACAAGGTTCTGGATTGTAGAAATGAGTCCTTCCTGGATTTGTTTTTTAAAATTTGTACACTCCTAGCAGAAAAGGATTTATGCTTTTCTGGCTAATCTTCATCTTTTCTGGGTATATTTCTTACAGGACCAAGAGATGCTCTCAATATGTCCTTTGGTTTGACCTTGGTTGCCCAGAATGATCAGGTCCTGGTAGGTATATAAATACACAATGTTCCCAAACTGTGAAATGAAGTAGCATATATTATTCCTTCCACCAAATTATTTCTTTAGTAGCGCAGAACACAGGATGGAAACTCCTGGTGTCTTCCTTTCCATCTCTGCTACTGTTATGTACGTTAAAGGATTAAAGTTGAAATAAACAAGATTGTTCCCTTTGGAACTGTACGTAGCAAAAGTACTTAGACTAATATAGCGCTTCACAGTGCTTTACAGCCCCCTCTAAGCAGGTTGCCCCCAGCAATCTGGGTTCTTATTTTACCAACCTCGGAAGGATGAAAGGCTGAGTCAACCTTGACCTAGTCAGGATCGAACTGCTGGCAGTCGGCAGAATCAGCCTGCAATACCGCATTCTAACTACGGCGCCACCACAGCACTATTATACTGTATCATTTTTTCTAATATTTTCTTCTCTTCTGTCATGTTCTCATCACAATAATTGTTTCCAAAGTCTCTGAGAAGGTTGTGCCTTTTGCTAAATTTGATAGATGATAGATGATAGAGAGAAAGGGGGGAGAGAGAGAGAGAGAGAGGGAGAGAAGGAGAGAGAGAGAGAGAGAGAGAGAGAGAGAGAGAGAGAGAGAGAGAGAGAGAGAGAGAGAGAGAGAGAGAGAGAGAGAGAGAGAGAGATGATCTTGTATTTCTTCCTCTCCCTGTCTGCCTGCCTTTGTTTTCTTTTTCCAAGTAACATTTTTTTAGGTTTGCTGGTGTTTAAATATCAAGCCATATTTTTACTACCTAGAGTCTAAACTACATGGTGTGTATGCTTGCTTTGTTCTGGAAATAGGGGCCGAATGAGAGTTTGATGGCAGTAAACTAACCTAGAAATTACCATAATTTGCGAAGACTGTTAAAAAAGCTAGGCTTTTTAAGTTGGATGAAGCACTGTATGAAGATGTTTAACTACTGTTTTGTATTATTTAAGGGGAGGTGAAGTCTTCAGTGCTTGAGAGGAAGGAAGGAAGGAAGGGGGGAAGGGGGGGAGGGGGGAGGATAATAATACTGTCGCTGGACCCTGAAAGATAAATATTATCAAGACAGCTAACAACAGATATGTTTCATAATAAAGTAATGGCTTTTAAATATTACCTAAAAGCAAAGCACCAGATGAAATTTTTTAAACCTAAATTTCAAAATTCACAGCTGTGAAAATGCATTGCCCCTTGCAGAAAATATTCTACCACAATGAAAATGTCCCCCGCATTTTTTTTTTACAAGCTCGACTTGGAAACATCTTTATTTCTCTCTCCCCCCTCCCTCCCCTCCCTCCCCTTTCCTCCCTCCCTCTTTCCTTCTCTCCCTCCCTCCCTCCCTGCTTCACTCCCTTCCTGCTTCACTACCCTCCTTTCCCCCCTTTCTCTCCCTCCTCCCTCCCTCTCCCCCCCTCTTCCCTCTCCGCCACCTCCCCTTCTTCCCTCTCCCTCCCTCCATTCCCTCTCTCCCTCTCCCTCCTTCTCCTTCCTTCTCTCTCCTTTTCCCTTTCTTTTTCCCTTTCCCTCTCCCTCTCTCCCCCTCCCCTCCCTGTCCCTTCCCCTCCGTCTCCCTCTTCCTCTCCCTCTATCTCCAATTTTTATTTCTAAAGGTTATTTGGATCAGGGCTTTTCAACTTTTTCACCCATTGTACCACTTTTAGGATATGGCAGCATCCGAGTACTGCCAGTCACCTAGCAAGGGGTCAAAAACTTGATGACCCCCCCCCCAAAAAGGAAAAAGTGATGAAGTACAGGTAGTCCTTGACTTACAACAGTTCGCTTAGTGACTGTTCAAAGTTACAATGGCACTGAAAAAAGTGCCCCCCCCCCAAGCCACAGCCGAGCAAGACACCTACCTGCCTGCCCGGCGGCGCTCTTCCTCTTGTCCGAGGTTGTCATTGTTGTGACCATTTCTGTTGAGGATTGGCAGCGGGGGTGGGGTGGGGGGTGTTTGGTTTTTATTTCCCTGTCTGCTGGGTGGTTGCAGCAGGTTTTGGTCACTTCACATGACCCTGGGACACTGCCCGTCATAAGTATGAATCAGTTGCCAAGCATCTGAATGTAAATCACAAAACCCTGGAGAAGCTGCAACATTCCAGCTGATCGGCGCTTCTTCTGGGCTCAGAAGCGCCAAAATCAGCGCTGAGCTCCAGCTGGAGCCTGGCACTGATCCTGGTGCTTCCACTGAGCCCTGACAGCCCTGCAGCTCCAGCTGTCTCCCTCAGGCTTGTGCGGTGCTGCCACCAGTTCAGCTCATTCCCCTCCCCCGCTACCACTTTTCTAGGATGGTCATGTACCACTTGCCAGGTGCCAATGTACCACAGGTGGTACCTGTACCACTGGTTGAAAAGCCCTGATTTGGATGATTGGAATCCTGGCCTCATAAGTGTCCCTGATCTACAATATCCACATGTCCTCCACATTTTGGCTCCAAGATGTCACTATCAACTTTAAGGAAATTTCCGCACACCACGTTCTTCATTTCTGTTAAATAGCGGGTTCTTTGGCGCAGGAATGAAGACGTGAAGCTGAGTACAAGGTAACTCATAGTTTATTTCATGCAGAAACTGTACTGGGGAAAAGGCTGCAACTAGCTGCAATATATAGTCTAGCCCCTAGGTGGCAGCCAATAAGTTTGAATCAACCATTGCTGCCTGGAGATAGCCAATTGCAGCACAGGAGACTTGTAGTCTGGGTTGCTGGAGGTTAGCTGCTCCAGCAACCCATGTGGTATTCTTTAAGAGCCCAGTACATAACACTTTCATCCTTTGCCCATAGCCAGGAAGTGGCTGGTGGATGTTTCTCCCAAAGTCAGGAAATCTTCCCACTTATCTTTGTGCCTCAGCTGGTCTCCCATATGCCGTTAGGATCCTGCCTGTCTTCTTTGCCAAGGCTGAGTGAGACCCATGTGTACCGATGTCCATGATGCCACCTCATAGCTGGACAATTACAACCTGGTCAGATGTGCCTTGATTTGCAATATTAGGACAGGACAGAAAATAACTTTAACTTATAGTTGTTGAATTTCTATTGCCAAGGAGAAGCTCTGACTGTTTGTATAAAATAACAAAATAACCAAGCTAGCTTTGGAAACTGACTGTCGCTTTCTATTTGCCCTCCACTTCCCACTGTCCTGCCTTACAGAGGCCAAGTTATGGAGAATACAGTTTCCATCTGGTCTTTCCATCTCTGTTTATTTAAGGTGTGCGGGCCCACGGTGCACCGGGCCTGTGGGGAAAATATGTACGTCAATGGCTATTGCTTTCTGTTGGACCAAAATCTTCAAGAAAAGGAACATTTTCCAGAATCATTGCCAGGTAAGATCTGGAGAAAAAGGGAAGGAAAGAAGAAAGAAAGGGAGGGAGGGAGGGAGGGAAGGAAGGAAGGAAGGAAGGAAGGAAGGAAGGAAGGAAGGAAGGAAGGAAGGAAGGAAGGAAGGAAGGAAGGGCCGTGCAAGTCTAAATCTGGACTTGGATTCTATCTGAGGCATATAGCCAAAATATGCCAAAGTAGATCAGTAGTGTTTTTATAATTATTAGGTTTGGTAATTATGTCTGTTCTTTCCTTTTCATAATAAAAAGGATCACGTGAAAGTTTTAACTGATCAGCACCATGATGGGCAATGGAAGTTGATACCCACCGGCTTGGAATGGGAATAGCATGATGGGTCCTATAAATATATTTCTGCTTCTCTCTCCGTATATCTACCATCAGAATGCATCCATCATCCAACTGACATTGCCTTCCTGATTGATGGCTCTTCCAGCATTGGGAAAGAAGACTTTGAAAAGATGAAGCAATTTGTTTCACAGATCATCAGGAATCTCTCTGGCAGAGACACATTGGTAAGGGCCATGGAGAGAGGGCCATGCAGAGGATCCACCTTGCCAAATTCTCCAGTGATCTGGGCCAAGTCACGTCCTGATCCAATGCTAGCCAAGTGCCACTTGTTCTGCTTGTTCCTATCGTTTGCAATACTTGCTAACATCCTTTTCTACAAAATAACAATAGCACTTAGACTTATATACCGCTTCATAGTGCCTTAAAGCACTCTCTAAGCCAGTGATGGCAAACCTTTTAGACACCGAGTGCCCAAACTGCAACCCAAAACCCAGTTATCTATCGTCGGGTGCTGGGTGGGCGTGGCCCATTGCATGGGTGTGGCCCATTGGTGGGCGTGGCTGCGGTGGTAACAGCAGACTGGGTGAGACTAAAAAGTTCAATCAATCAATTCCAACTTTGTGAGATCTCTTTTTTCCCCACCAGAAATTGAAATTAATTGATTGATTAAACCTTTTTTTTTTTTGCACACGGTGGCGGAGGCCTAAAGCGAAAAGGTTTTATAAAACCCAGCTGAAGCCCTAGAACTGGGGCGATGGCGCGCGTGCCCGCAGAGAGGGCTCTGCGTGCCACCTGTGGCACCCATCTAAGTCTAAGTGCTACTGCCAGGGCTTTTTTTCTCATAGAACGCTCAGAACGGAGTTCCGGCACCTTTTTTGGATGGAACCTTATAGGGTAGGCAAGGTGGGTTGTATGATGTGTGAGTTCTGGCACCTTTTTCCTTTACAAAAAAAGCACTGGCTATTGCTATTGTTAAACTAAAGGGTTGGGTAAAATGGTTGTCTTTGGCTATTCTGGGAAGCAGTGGGGAAAATTTGATATATTTATACCATTTATACTACAGAAGGGGCACGATGGCTGAGGAGCTAGTGAAGCTGAGCTTGTCAGTTGGAAAGCTGACAGCCCAGATTTGAGACCTAAGTGGTGTTTGATGGTGTGAGCTCCCGTTTGAAAAGCATGCAAGTAGATAAATAGGTACCACTTTGTTGGGAAGGTAACGATGTTCCGTGCGCTTCAGGGTATAGCCACGCCAGCCACATGACCACGGAAATTGAATTTGAACAACACTGGCTCCCTTGGCTAAGATATAGAGATGAGCATCGGACATAATAAAAATGGCAAGGCTTCAGTCAGGTTTAGGGTGACATTTGCTCACAATAATTGTAAAATGTTGTTTTATCTTGCTTTTTTAAAGCCTTAGATGATAGGCCTTTTAGAACAGCAAGCAGGGCAATGCTGAATTGGCCCAGTCAATATAATTTCCTTTAAGCATTGGGAAGGCATAAGAGTTTTTTTTTCTCCAAAGGATCCTCTTATGCTTCCATTTATATCTATATTTAATATTCAAGTTTGGATTTTGGAGAAGATGACTAAGTGTGCTTGTGACCTGGGTTGCCCTGCCATAGTCAAAAGAACAGTGCTCCAGGACAGTAGGTTTCCATACCACCATGCAGGCAGAACACAACATAATAACTCTGTGCTTCTTGTCTTGCACAGTTTGCTCTCATGCAGTTTTCAGGGAACTTCAGGGAACATTTTAATTTCAAAAGCCAGGACCCTGCACGTCTTGTAATGGAAGTGAAGCAGCTGCAAGGATGGACCAAAACAGCCACAGCCATCCACAAAGTTGTGTATGTAATTCTTCTTCTTCTTCTTCTTCTTCTTCTTCTTCTTCTTCTTCTTCTTCTTCTTCTTCTTCTTCTTCTTCTTCTTCTTCTTCTTCTTCTTCTTCTTCTTCTTCTCCTCCTCCTCCTCCTCCTCCTCCTCCTCCCCCCCTCCTCCTCCTCCTTCTTCTTCTCCCTCCTCCTCCTCCTTCTTTCCTCCTCCTCCTCCTCCCCCTCCCCCTCCCTCTCCTCCTCCTCCTCCTCCTCCTTCTTCTTCTCCTTCTCCTCCTCCTCCTCCTCCTCCTCCCCCCCTCCTCCTCCTCCTCCTCCTCCTTCTTCTTCTTCTCCCTCCTCCTCCTCCTCCTTCTTTCCTCCTCCTCCTCCTCCCCCCCTCCCCCTCCCTCTCCTCCTCCTCCTCCTCCTCCTCCTCCTCCTCCTTCTTCTTCTCCTTCTCCTCCTCCTCCTCCTCCTCCCCCCCTCCTCCTCCTCTTCCTCCTCCTCCTCCTCCTCCTCCTCTTCTCTCTTTTCTTTTCCTCTCCTTCCTTTCCACTGGTCAATATTCTTGGAAAAAAATATCAAGTAGCCGAATCGCTGTTCCTTCTTCCTTCCCTTTTCTTCTTCTCCAGGAGGGAACTCTTTATCGCAGAAAAAGGATCTCGGATTGAGGCTACAAAGATCCTTATCGTGATAACTGATGGAAGCAAGACGAAAGACGATGCTGAGTATTGGCAGGTGATACCAGAGGCCGAACAAGCTGGGATCATCCGTTATGCCATCGGGGTAAGACTCTTCTTAGGAGCCCCAGTGACCAAATTTGATTAGTTTTGTATTTCAGACCACCAAGAGGCACCATGTTACTAGCATCATCCTTATTGGGAACAGTCACATGCAGCTGGCCAGATGTCATTCTCTAGGGTTCAAACCGTCTACCCAAAATTCAACCCACAGCTCCTTGCACTTTAGATTACAGTTTATTGACAGTCAAGAAGCAGCAGTGAGAACTGGACACGGAACCACTGATTGGTTCAAAATTGGGAAAGGAGTCCGGCAAGGCTGTATACTGTCGCCCTGCCTATTTAACTTATATGCAGAGCACATCATGAGAAAGGCAGGGCTAGATGAATCAAAAGTTGGAATTAAGATTGCCGGAAGAAATATCAACAACCTAAGATACGCAGATGATACCACTCTAATGGCAGAAAGTGAAGAAGAACTAAAGAGCCTCTTGTTGCAGGTGAAGAAGGAGAGTGCAAAACTTGGGTTGAAACTTAACATTAAGAAAACCAAGATCATGGCATCTGGCCCTCTCAATTCCTGGCAAATAGATGGGGAAGAAATGGAGGTAGTGACAGATTTTATTTTCCTGGGCTCCAAGATCACTGCAGACGGGGACTGTAGCCAAGAAATTAAAAGACGCTTGCTCCTGGGGAGGAAAGCCATGGCAAATCTAGACAGCACACTAAAAAGCAGAGACATCACCCTGTCAACAAAAGTGCGTATAGTCAAGGCTATGGTCTTCCCAGTTGCAATGTATGGCAGTGAAAGTTGGACCATAAGAAAGGCTGAGCACCAAAGAATTGAGGCCTTTGAACTATGGTGCTGGAGAAGACTCCTGCGAGTCCCTTGGACTGCAAGGCGATCAAACCGGTCAGTCCTAGAGGAGATCAATCCTGACTGCTCTTTAGAAGGCCAGATTCTGAAGCTAAAACTCAAGTACTTTGGCCACCTAATGAGAAGGAAGGACTCACTGGAGAAGAGCCTAATGCTGGGAAAGATCGAGGGCAATAGAAGAAGGGGACGACAGAGAATGAGGTGGCTGGATGGAGTCACTGAAGCAGTAGGCGCGAGCTTAAATGGACTCCAGAAGATGGTAGAGGACAGGAAGGCCTGGAGGAATGTTGTCCATAGGGTCGCGATGGGTCGGACGCGACTTCGCAGCTAACAACAACGACAGTCCATAAGATTTAGGAGTTATCCAAATCCTGGAGTGACTACCAAAATGAATACGGTGCACATCATTTCTCTGCCATGTCGATTGTTTGCTAAATGCAACAAGTGTGTTTGAAATACCTTTTACCTTCTTCCCCCATGTTAAGGTTGGCAACGCGTTTTCAACAATCAAAGTCCAGCAGGAACTGAAAGACATAGCTTCGGAGCCAGACGATGAGCACGTTTTCAAAGTCAATAATTTTAATGCTTTGAAAAGCATCCAGGACCAGTTACAGAACAAAATCTTTGCAATTGAAGGTAACTTTGGGGTTTTTTAAAGGATGCAATCCCAGATCCATCTCTTGGGCTATTTCCTGGCATTCCTTCTGAGGCAAGTTCACATACAAAGTTTTTCCTGAAAGAAAGTTGAAGGAAGAAGTGTAATTTTGAGAACGGCAGAATGACCCACTTGCAATAGAGCTTATCTATTACTTACGCTTTGGTGTATTACTGGTCTGAACAAGCTTCTGATTTGGGGGCTGTCCTAAAGAGGGACTCAAGCAGAGATAGCAATAGCAATAGCACTTAGTCTTATATACCAGGGCTTTTCACCCCAAGATATGCATACCACTATTGGTACTTCAGCACCTAGCAGGTGGTACGCGTACAACGGGTTGATAAAGGTAAAAGGTAAAGGTTCCCCCGCACATGCGTGCTAGTCGTTTCCGACTCTAGGGGCCGGTGCTCAGCTCCGTTTCAAAGCCGAAGAGCCAGCGCTTGTCCAATGAAGGTCTTACATGTGGGGAGTGGTCACTAAGTTATTTGTCTTAGCACCACTGTAACTTTGAATGGTCACTAAATGAGGCAGTCACCAAGCAAGGACTACCTATAGTGCAGACATGCTTAATGTTCCAGAAAAAGGAATAATTACAGACATAGCATGCAATGGTCTCCTCTTGAGATTGGCTAATTGAGTTTCGTACTTTATTTAATTACCCCTATCCTAATATTTTTTGGGTAGAGTAGCAAATTCTTTCTAAACAGAATTTTGTATTTTGTATTTTTGGTATTCATTTTGTGCAATAGTAGAGAATATTGGGAATCGAGACACAAAATGGCTTACACTTTGGCCAGCTGATTTCTGATGGAAAATGTTGTGGATGTAGTTACATGTTGACGCTCAGCTGGTACACAGATAGTTTTGCTCAAGGGCAGTGTTTTTCAACATTGGCAACTTGAAGATGGGTGGGACTTCAACTCCCAGAATTCTCAACCAGCATGGCTGGCTGGGAAATTCTGGGAGTTGCAGGTCAACCATCTTCAAATTGCCAAGGTTGGGAAAAAAACCTGCTCTAGGAGGATGTATTCCCAACATGTCCTTCAGATCAACAAAGTTCCCATTGCTACCATATAACTAAGTCCATCTTGTTTCTGGTTATCCTGTTCTCTTTCCTTCTGCCTTTCCTGGTGCTATAGATTTCTCCAAAAAGCTCAGCCTTTGCATAATATGTCCAAAGTAGGATCATTTGTGTAATGTATTGGACCTGTTTTACTTGAACTGTTCCACATGTCTGAATGCTGCTTGAGATTGCTTAATCAGCGAGACTGTGTAACGGTCGCTGGCTCTCAGACATGCAGTCTCCAGGACGATCATTGGTTGGCTCTAGGGCGGCAATAGGTTCCTTCAAACCTATTGGCTGCCACCTAGTGGCCAGCAGTATAAGTAGCTGCGTAGAAGCCTTGGCTACTAGTTCAGTTCCTGTTATTCAATAAAGCAATGTTCCTGCCTGAACTCTCTCGCTTCATCTCCTGCTTGCAAAGAACCCAGTACACAACAGTTTGAGTCTAGCCATTTGTTCCTGGAGTGAAAACTCTGCATTGACTTGTTCAATTATCCATCTAGTCGGTTTTCCTGACTAAAGCAAGAACATGCAATTTTTCCATATCCTTACTGATGACATCCTCTCCTGACTGCCTGCTGTCATTGTCTCCCCCATAGGCACCCAGTTCCAAAGTAGCAGTTCCTTCCAGATGGAAATGTCCCAGGAAGGTTTAAGTGGCCTGCTGACGCCGGTGAGTGTTTTGGGGCCCAGCCTAGAGTCATAGAATCAGAAGACCAGAAAGGACCTTGGAGATTTTCTAGCCCAACTCTTTGCCCGAGGCAGGAATCCTTAAACCATCTTCAACAAATGGTTGTCTGAGCTTTTCTTGAACACCTCCAGAGATGGAGCACCCAGAACTTCAGGAGACAAGCTGTCTTCCTGATTAATCCTGCTCACTGTCAGGAAATCCCTCCTTATTTCCATGTTGAATCTCCCTCTGATGAGCTTCACCCCACTGCATTCTTGGAGACAATCTGTTAGAACCGTGGTGGTGAAGCTATGGCACGGGTGCCACAGGTGGCACGCAGAGCACTCTCTGTGGGCACGTGTGTCATCAACCCAGTCCTAGGCCTTCAGCTGGGTTTTATAAAACCTTTTCGCTTTAGGCCTCCACCGCCGTGTGCAAAAAACAAAGAAAAGTTCAATCAATCAATTAATTTCAACTTCTCGCGGGAGAAAAAAAAGATCTCGCAAAGTTGGAATTGATTGATTGAACTTTTTAGTCCTACCCAGTTTGCCATTACCACTGCAGCCACACCCACTCAATGGGCCACACCCACCCAAAGGGACACGCCCATCCGGCACCCAACGATACATAAGTAGGTTTTGGGTTGCAGTTTGGGCATTCGGTCTCTAAAAGGTTCGCCATCACTGTGTTAGAAGATCCTTAGTGATGGAGAATGAATGTCTCCCTTTTTCTCCTTCCCTCTCATACCCTCAATACCGTAATGTTTTCTGTCTTCTCCAAGAGCCCCCGAAATCTTAAACTAAAAAGTTCTATATTGGAACATTGCTCAAAATTTATTTATTTATTTTATTTATTTTATTAGATGACCAGTACTCAGATTAAACTATGCTGCTGAAATGGCCAGAGATAGCTTAGCTTTGCAGAAATGTCCTATGAAAATGCATATTTTTCCAAAGTTTTCAATGGGTTTTTTTGGGGGTGGGGGTGGGGGGAAGGTATGTGAGAAAGCAATGGATGGATATTAGAACAAGCTTGGTCTAGGGCAGGGGTAGTCAACCTTGGCTCTTTTATGACTCATGGACTTCAACTCCCAGAATTCCTAAGCCAGCTATGCTGGCTATGCTGGCTTAGGAATTCTGGGAGTTGAAGTCCATGAGTCATAAAAGAGCCAAGGTTGCCTACCCCATGAAGCTAGAAAGTGGGAGACAGGGAATTCAAGTCCTGCTTTAGCCATGAAAGGGTGACTTTAGGCCAGTCGTGATGGTCATAAATGGGTCACCATGTGACTGGTCTCTTTTACAACCTCTTTTGCAGTGGTCGTTAAGCAAACACAGCAATTGTTAAGTGAACCCATTGTTCGCTATGGGGTGATTTTTTGTCACAAACCTGCAAGTAAACATAGGTTTGTAACAAAAACATTGTAAATTGCACCCCATGACCGTGGGGTGTTGCAAATAGTCATAAATGCAAATCTTTTGCCAAGTGCCCAAAATACAATCACATGATTCTGGCAGAAGGTCTGGATGTCAGGACTTCAAATCCAGGTCATAAGTCCATTTTGGTGGATCTGTCATAACTGCAAACAATTGCTAAGCCACTGGTCATAAACTGAAGACGATCTGTACCAACTTGCAACAATAGGTAGTTAACCTTTTCTGAACTGTTGTTTTTATTTTTATTTTGATCATTTGATCTTGTATTCGTATTCTAACTTTTTGCTGTGATTTAGCAAGGCCCTGTCCTTGGAGCTGTGGGAGCCTACGACTGGTCTGGAGGACTGACTCTATATAAAACCAGTAACCGAGATCCAGAATTTATTAATATATCCAGCACCCTCAAAGATATGAATAATTCCTATCTTGGTAAGAAATAAAACCCCTCCATCATGTTCTATCATTGTGCATCTCCCTCAGAGACAACTGATTGGTTGACTCTCTTTTTCCAATAAGGCCTTCTTCTGAAATTATTATAATTAGACTCTTTTGCTTGTATCTTATGATTTATATTACTTGTTTTACTTAATACCCAAGTATGATTTATGTTGATTGCTTATTTAGTATCCTATGACTATACTGAGTGTTTTATCTTACGATTTATGATGAATGTATTTTTTAGGATGATTATGATCATGATTTATCACTTTGTTGCTTGTATGTACACTGAGAGTTTCTGCACTGGAAACAAATTCCTTGTGTGTCCATTCAAACTTGGCCAATAAAGAATTCTACTTCCACTTCCACTTAGTCTAATTATTCTAATTCTAATATTTCTAATTCTAATTCTAATAATTCTAATTCTAATAATTATCTCTATTATTTTGGACTATACAAGGCTTTCTTCTAACCAGATTTGACGATTTTCCATTCAGTTCAATGTTAGAAAGCAAGTTACTACAGGTAGTCCTATACTTATGACCACAACTGAGACCAGAATTTTTTGTTGATGGTAGGTGGCTGTTAAGTGAGAAATGCCAATTTAATTACCCTCTGTTACCACAGATATTAAGCAAACTGCTGCAGTTGTTAAGTGAATTATGTGGTCCTTAAGTGAACCTGTTTCCTCCCATTGACCTTAGTTGTCAGAAGCCAGCTGGGAAGGCCACCAAGGGCAGTCATGTGATCCATGTCTGACTTTTGTTCACATGACTGTGGAGGTGCTGCTCTGATCGCAAATGCAAGGACTACTTGTCAGTCACTTTTTTCAGCGCTGTTGTAACTTCAGACAGTTGCTAAATGTTGCAAAGTCGAGGATGACATGCAGTTTGCCTTTAAACATGGGACATGCCTGGTAGTCGATCCTGCCCATCATAACTGTTGTGTACTGGGTTCTTTGCTGCAAGCAGGAGACGAGGCAAGAGAGTTCAGGCAGGAACATACTTTATTGAATGCTGGAACTGAACTGTTAACCAAGGCTTCTACACAGCTATTTTTACTGCTGGCCACTAGGCGGCGGCCAATAGGTTTGAAGGAGCCTGTTGCCGCCCTAGAGCCAACCAATGGTGGTCCTGGAGACTGCTTGTCTGAGGAGCCAGCAACCATTACCCAACTCCCTGATTAAGCAATCTCAAACATCATTCAAAGAGAGGTGGTACACTTCAAGTAAAACAGGCCCAATATATTACAATAACTATTTTTAGAGAGTGTCTATAACATGCTATCAAAATTCTGAATTCATTTCGTGGTCCCCCAAAATGCGGGATCCTGCTAGTGAGACGATGCTCTAAAATTCTCTCTAATTTTAATGTCAGTCTGAAAAGTTACTCGGGTTTGCAACCTCAGCTCTTTGATGTATTATGACTTTTCGTGTCTTCTTCTTTTTTGTCTACGATCTCAAATATCTAAACAGGGGTAGGCAACCTTGGGTCTTTTATGACTCGTGGACTTCAACTCCCAAAAATCCTGAGCCAGCCATGCTGAGGGGAAAGGGAGAGGTTTCCAAGCTGAGCCATGCTGCCTCAGGAATTCTGGGAGTTGAAGTCCACGAGTCATAAAAGAGCCAAGGTTGCCTACCCCTGATCTAGAACATAGAAGCTGCAATTTTAATGAATAGTCAGTAACTAGATTTTGACAAACTTTACTTTTCATGTCTAAAAAAAAAGACGCAATCCTGAATTGAGACACTACAGGGAGCTCTTCACCTACAACCATTTGTTTAGCAACCATTCAAAGTTGCAACAGCACTGAAAAAAGTCTTCACTCCTATGGCTACTATAGCATCAGTGGTGGAATTCAGCCGGCTTGCACCACTTCGGCAGAACCGGTAGCTAATTTTTGGTTGCCCAGGCCCAGAACGGACTTCCAGAAGCAACATCCACACAGAGAACCAGTTGTTCACATATTTGAATCCCACCACTGCATGGCATCCCTGTAGTCACATGATCAAAATTTGAGCAATTGGCAACCAGCATGCATTTATGATCACTGTGTCATCCCAGGGTCACGTGATCACCATTTGATACCTTCCCAGCTGGTTTCTGACAAGCAAAATCAATGGGAGAAATCAGATTCACTTAATGACCACATTATTCACTTAAGAACTGCAGTGATTTGCTTAAAAGCCAAAAAACAAAAGGTCTTAAAATTGGACACGACTCAATTTTAACAACTGCCTTCCTTAGCAATGCAAAGTTCGGTCCCAAATGTGGTCAGAATTCAAGGAGAGCCTCCAAAAAATGCATGCCAGGCTTGACTATAAGTTTAAAGGTTCTTGACTTCCGGTTTGCCGAGGCGGTCACTATGGACAACTGGAAGGCGAGCTCCGTCTTCTGTGCCCAGTTTCACTTCGCTGGGGGAAAGGGTCGAAAGTCGCCCTGTCGGGGCAACCAGAAGGAGGGGATCCCCGTTGGATCGCGGGAGGGCAGTAGCCCTTCCGCTTGATCCAGGGCAGCCCTCCAAACCGGCGGACGAAAGACCGGCCATGGCAATATGGCTCGTCACTAGGCTGCAGACAGCCGAAGTCACATTTACCACCAAGCAATTTTAAAGCAGCGTGGATGAGACTGGGTGAGAGCTGCCTCTCTTAAATCCTAACTATTTTCTTTACCTGCATAAGCAGCCTAAAGTACTTTCCCCCCTGTGGAGAGGGAAGGGAGATTTTTATCACTCCCTCCAGAAACAGCGGTGACCGACTATCCAGGGGAGTTTAAAATGTTGACAGAATAACTTGATCCTAATTGGAACTCTATTTTTTAAAGTTTGTGGACTAAAATTTAAAGGTTCTTCTACCATCCTATGAGTTATTTTAGCTGTCTCGTCTCCCCTACAGGCTATTCTTCTCAGCCTGTCCAGTTCAACGGGAGGAGTGGTCTGGTTGTGGGAGCCCCTCGCTACGATCACATCGGCAAAGTTGTCTACTTTGAGAATGAAGCCCTGAGTGGGGAATGGCAGCTGAAGATGGAGGCAGTAGGGGAGCAGGTACGAACTGAGATAAAAGAACTCCAAATGGGTTGAAGAGTGCGGATGAAACTTCTGAAGGAAGCCCCCAAAACATTACTCAGCCACGAGGGCTATTGAGCAAAGGTTCAAAGGCACATACAGGTAATCCTCAACTTATGACCACAATTGAGCCTAAGCGAGACGGTTGTTAAGTAAGCTTTGCCCCATTTTACCACCTTTCTTGTCACAGCTGTTTACTGAATCAGTGCAACTGTTAAGTTATTACACGGTTGTTAAGTGAATCTGGCTTCCCCATTGACTTTGTTTGTCAGAAGATCGCGAAAGGGTGATCACATGATCCCGGGATGCTGCAACTGTCATAAATACACGCCAGTTGCCAAACTTCTGAATTTTGATCACACGCCCACGAGGATACTACAACAGTGGTAAGTGTGAAACGAGGCCAGAAGTCACTTTTTTCAGTGATGTAACTTTGAGCTAAACAAATGATTATAAGTCAAGGACTACCTGTATATGAACACATATCTTAAGGTTCAAATCTTACATCTTTTTTCCTGCCTCTGTCTCCCAAAGGGCTGAGAGTGGATCAGTTGTCAGAAAAAAGGCAGCTGACAATGTTCAGATGTTATTATGAAATGCATCTGTCTGTCTCAGTCTCTCTCTCTCTATATATATATCTGACCTTGGTTCTCCTAGCTTTCACACGCTGGAGACAAAAGCACAAGTTTTGTCTGATAAATACTCCATAGATATTAAATCTTCCTGGCATGTCTCCTTAGATGCTCCATTACAGCTTCAAGATGTGTTGAGATAAAAGTTCCATAATTCCAACAAAGATGGAGGTGCTGTGGGGAAGAGAATGGGACTGGTAATTCCAAAATATCAGGACTTAGCAGGCCATTAAATACTTGCCATAGCTTGATTTTAAGTCTCAGATAGAAATGTTTGTCTTTCTGCTGGCTAATCTCTTTCAAGAGAGGCAAAAATCCCTGCTAATGGGAAAAGGAATTTCTCCCAGCTTTGCAGAGAACGTCATAGCCGAAAAATAAAGAAATCTTTACTTTGTTTTCGGTTGAGCTGCCAGACAGTCAGCTGCCAAACACGAACACAGCTGATTTTAGAGGGCTGCAAAGAACCAAGGAGAAGTGCCCTACATTTCTGAAAATGTCCTTGATATTGCCTACTTGCTTCATAACATCTTGTCGCAGGCCTGAAGATTGGACTCTTCGAAAACATAATACTTCATGCTTCAGGCAGTAACGTCTCGGCTTCTGCAGTTAGAACATAAAATATGCAAATGATGATGATCTTGCTCCATTTTTCTTAAGGAGAATGAAATTAAGAGGTGATTATTTGATGCCACAGGTTGGTTCTTACTTTGGGGCAACTCTGTGCTCGGTGGACCTCAATCAAGACACAAGCACAGATTTAGTTCTGGTTGGCGCTCCCATGTACTACGATGCCACTGCAGGTGGAAGGGTTCACATCTGTCTTTTTAAGGTAAGAGACTCCTGGGTCTATGAAGCAGAGAATAAATGATGGTGGAAGACGGACAGCTCAAGTTTCCATGATTTCCAACATCTGCTCAGAAATTCCCAGATATATATTTTAAATCAGGTTGAGGAGAAACCTTTGCTTTTCTTACAGGTAGTCCTTGCTTTACGACTAGTTGCTTAGTGACCCTTTGGAGTTACTAAGGTTGTTTGCGACCTGGTTCTGAAGTTACCCAGGTTATTTGTGGCATGGTTCTGAAATTTTGGTCTGATTTGGGCAATTAGCAACCAGTTTGCATTCACAGCATCCTGTGTTCATATGAACACGTTTTACAACGTTTTTGCCGAAAACTAGCATTTACTTCTGATTTTTGGCAAAACTGGCCCTTAGCGAACAATTGGCTTTCTTGACATCTGTGACAGTTGTTTTACAACCATGGCATTTGCTTAATGACCACTGCAAAAAAAAAAGTCATAAAATCAAGCCGGTGACATGGCTAATCCACTTTTCAACTGTCATGATTTATGACTGCACTGGGCAGGCTCCTTTGCCATTGTAAGTCGAGGACTACCTATATTTCTTGATATTTTTTAAAGGCTGATCTCCAATACAGCAAACAAATATTTGAAATGAGGGTGACACTTGACAAAAAACTGTATATGTGCCAGGAGTTGTGAAACACTGAGGATCCATTTATGCAGTAAACCCCAAATGGGGGTTATTCTCTGGGGAATTGTAGAAATGATGGTTTATGCCAGAGGTCCCCAACTTTTTGGGCACAAGGGACCGGTTCTGTGGAGAGAGGTTTTTCTATGCGTGGTTTTGTGTGCTGCCTGCATCTCTCGGATGGGGCTTTGCTTGTTTGTGTGGCCCGGTTGCTGGCATGCCACGGCCCAGTACTGGTCCACAGACCTGGGGTTGGGGACCCCTGGTTTATGCAATGAAAGGAAAGGCTAGGTGTTCAGAACCTTCACTAAACTACAAGTCCCAGAATTCCTTGGGGATTCCTTGGGGAATTATGGCAGTCCACGATGGAACAAAATTGTATCATAATACAGAGATGTTCAGAGATGTTTAATAAAATATACTGAAGTGTAATCTAGAACTTTTTGAGAAATTTGTAAAGACCATATTACGGGGGCTGCCTTCTGAGAAATCCATTTGCATTCCAGCGTATTTGTCTTACATTTTGCAGAAGGAAACGTTTTCGTGCACAGACAGCAACACAGCTTTAAAAGGAGAGCCAGGACATTTGTTTGGTCGCTTTGGGGCCAGCATGGCAGCAGCAGGTGACATCACTGGGGACAAATGGACAGATGTAGCCATTGGGGCTCCCTTGGAAGATGAGAATGCAGGAGCCGTGTATATCTTTTCAGGGAAAAGGGCATCCATCAAGCACAGTTATGTTCAGGTGAGCCGATCCTTAGGACTTGCTTGATCAAGTGGCTCTCTTTCTCCTCTGGAAGCAAGACTTGGAGATGCCATGGAGACATCTAAGAGTGCCTTTGCACAACTCTTCTCAACAATCGCCATCTTTTGTTCACTTCCTCTTTGCAGAACCTCAAAACCACACCCTTACACACCCTTGCAGTGTTTTCTGAGTTGTCATTAAAAAACAAAAGCATGAACCACAGAGTGGGGTTCTATCTATCTATCTATCTATCTATCTATCTATCTATCTATCTATCTATCTATCTATCTATCTATCTATCTATCTATCTATCTCTATCTATCTATCTATCTATCTATCTATCTATCTATCTATCTATCTATCTATCTATTATCTATCTATCTATCTCTATCTATCTATCTATCTATCTATCTATCTATCTATCTATCTATCTATCTATCTATCTATCTATCTATATCTATCCATCCATCATATCTCTCTCTCTCTCTCTCTCTCTCTCTCTCATCTATCTATCTCTATCTATCTATCTATCTATCTATCTATCTATCTATCTATCTATCTATCTATCTATCTATCTATCTATCTATATCTATCTATCTATCTATCTATCTATCTATCTATCTATCTATCTATCTATCTTCTCTCTATCTATCTTGAGTTATGAGCACAATTGAGCCCAAAATTTCTGTTGCTAAGTGAAACCTTTGTTAAGTGAGTTTTGCCCCATTTTATGACTTTTCTTGCCACAGTTGTTAAATGAATCACTGCAGTTGTTAAGTTAGTGACACGGTTGTTAATCTGGCTTCCCCATTGCTGATCAGAAGGTGGCAAAAGGGGACCGCATGAGCCAGGGATGCTACAACCATCATAAATACGAGTCGGATGCCAAGCATCCGAATGTAAATCACGTGACCCTGGGGATGCTGCAATGGTCATAAGTGTGAAAAATGGTCATAAGTCACTTTTTTCAGTGTTGTACCTTTGAACGGTCACTAAATGAACTGTTGCAAGTCGAGGACTACCTGTACACACACACACACACACACACACACAAATAAACAAACAAACACACACATACACACACCCAAAAACTTGGAAGTTATGACTGCCCTGAAAAAAGTTACTTATGACTTGTCCTTATACTTATGACTGTCACAGCATTCCCATGGTCATGTGATCACAATCCGGGCAACTGGCAACTGGCTTGCATTTACAACCGTTGCAGCATCCGTGTCGTGTAATAGCCATTTGTGACCGTCATGTTTTTCTTTGCTTACCTTCCTTGACCTTTCCACAGCGCATTGCGGGACTGAAGTTTTCCGGACAGTTTTCTTATTTTGGCCAAGCCATTAGTGGAGGAAGAGATATTACCGGGGATGGTCTGAAGGACATCACTGTGGGACAACAAGGAAGAGTTTTGTTGATGAGGTAAGGAAGGAAGACAGCCCCGTTTTTCTCCCAGTTCTTCTTAAATGTGCACAATCAGCCTCAGGCCCTCAGTAAATAGAGAATATTATATTAAGGCATGATTAAAGGTAAAGGTAAAGGTTCCCCCGCACATGCGTGCTAGTTGTTTCCAACTCTAGGGGCCGGTGCTCATCTCCGTTTCAAAGCCGAAGAGCCAGCGCTTGTCCAAGGACGTCTCCGTGGTCATGTGGCTGGCATGACTAGACGCCAAAGGCGCACGGAACGCTGTTACCTTCCCACCGTAGTGGTCCCTATTTTTCTACTTGCATTTTTTACGTGCTTTCGAACTGCTAGGTTGGCAGAAGCTGGGACGAGTAACAGGCGCTCACTCTGTTACGCAGCACTCGGGATTCGACCCGCCAAACTGCCGACCTTCTGTTTGACAAGCTCAGCGTCCTAACCCACTGAGCCACCGTGTCCCTCAAGGCATGATTATATTTATATGTATTTTTACTGTTTACATTTCTTGACTACAAAACATAGAGACTCAGGATTCCTCCAGTTCCTCCTGTTCCTGTAGTGGATTTGAATCAACTCATAATCTGTTGGGTTGGTGAATGTAATGCTGAGCTGCCACCATTGGAGAAAATGTTATCTTAAACATAAGGGGTCTACAAGTTAGGCAGTTTCCCATTGGCAGGACCTCCCACTTATCCTGGTTTTAGTTCCATGGGCTCGGACTCTTCTGCAGAAGTTGAAACCTCAAGGCCCTCTGCTTTTGAAACTAGCAAATCTATTGTGGTTGTTTTCTCACCAACCCAACAAGACAACAGTGAAACTGGAGGAGGGGGGGAACGTTGGCTTAAAGCCAGTTTTTGAACCCTGTCATTGCCGCTGGAGGGAGGATGGTTTGACCCAGCAGAAGAAGTGAGGATAGTAAGGTTGACACCAATGAGGTCACTTGCTACGTGGTAAGAAAATGTTTCTCAGAGATTGGGGAGTGAAGCCAGTGGCCGTGTAATGCACCCTCAGCTTATACAGTATCAGTGTTTCTCAACTTTAAGAAGTCTGGACTTCAACGCCCAGAACTGTCCAACCGAAAGTGCTTCGTCCGCTGAAGAATTACGCGAGACAGCTGGCTAAACGTAAACCTTTTATTGACAGGAACTGGGCGAAGAACAGACTCGCAGTGCCTCTATTTATACCCCCAGCTGGCCGACAGGCGACCAATCAGAGCTGTGCCAGTTTCCCGCTTGTCGCGCGGACCAATCGGCGGTGGTGAGCTTTGACAGCCCGGAGCTGTCAAGCTGTGTCGCGCCTGCGCAGTTTCCTGCGACTCCGACAGCTAGGAGCTGTCAAGCGGTTGCGCTTGCGCAGTGGCTACCAGCAGCTTTTGACAGCTGTCAAAAGCTGCCGTAGTGTTTTACCTCATAACTATTTACATGTGGTACATAACCATTAACCATAACATATTAATACACAACACCAAGGAAGATGGGAATTCTGGGAATTGAAGTCCAGATGTCTTAAAGTCTCCAAGGTTGAGAAACATCGGCTTAGATGTTTTTTTGCTAGCTTGTTCGTGTTCGATGCTGATTCCTGATTACACAGTATCTTAATGATAACAATCGTTCCTTTTCTTCTGGCTTCCAGGTCTCGTCCTGTTCTGCAAGTGATGGTCTCCATCGCATTCCACCCATCTTCCATCCCAACCTTAGTCTTCCAGGGGCAGAGGCCAACATCTCAGGAGAATGTGGCCAGCGTGGCAGAAGTGTGCTTTACTGTTTCAAAAGCCACTCAGGATTTCCTAGGTGATGGAAAATGCTGCAGTCTTTCAGGGTCTTACAGCAGTCCGCATCCTTCAGGGCAGACCCTTGGTTAATTTAAATATGCAAAGAGGCATGTGATATGGCCCTCTTATTGGCCCCCTGCTTCCGACGCCATGTTGCTGGTTCATCTTTTCTGGTATTTCTCCATATTTACTGAGAGAATCTCACACACGCCTTCTCCTGCACTGAAGAATTTAATACAGTGTTTCTCGACCTTAGCAATTTGAAGATGTGTGGACTTCAACTCCCAGAATTCCCCAGCCAGCATGGAATTCTGGGAGTTGAAGTCCATCCATCTTACAGTTGTCAAATTGAAAAAGACTGGCCTAACAGGTATCAGTTGCCACTATGTCTGATTTTAACTTTTCATTTAACTTCTTCATTTCGATATTTTCCTTTCCTTTCCCAGCATGGCTCACCTCTCCCTCGTAGATACTGGGTAAAAGTAAAGAAATAATCTGTCAACAATTGTATTTAGTTGAATATTTGCAAGATGGCTTTTGTGTCCTCGGATTATTCATCATTATTAGTACATTAGTACATTTGTAGCCCAGGATTGAACTGTGGAGTCCTTGGTGGTCTCTGAGCTGAGTTATTTTCTTGCAGACGTGATGAAAACTCCTTAACTGCACGGCACAGGGCCAGACTTCGCCTGGGAAACTGTGAGCATCCTAGACAAGTCCAAAAAACATTACAGACTTCCTGGAAACCTCACACTCAGACAAATCAGCCATCAACAGGCACATAGAAATAAACAACATTTACATACCATTCAAAAGAGACAACTCAAAAGTTAGAAAAGAAACAAAAAGACCAAAACACCTCCTATCCAGCAATCAACACCCAGATAAGCAGAGATTAACACTAAGATTAGCACCAGACTAGCAATCAAGCAGTAAACAACACCCCAATCAAGGACATAATAATAATAATAATAATAATAATAATAATAATAACAACAACAACAACAACAACAACAACAACAACAACAATAATAATAATAATAATAATAATAATAATAATAATAATAATAATAATAATAATAATAATAATAATAATAATAATAATAATAATAATAATAAAGTTGGAAGGGACCTTGGAGTTCATCTAGTCCAACCCCCTGCTCAGGCAGGAAACCCTATACCATTTTGGACAAATGGCTGTCCAGTCTCTTCTTAAAAACTTCCAGTGTTGGAGCATTCACCACTTCTGGAGGCAGGTTGTTCCACTAGTTAATTGTTCTAACTGTCAGGAAGTTTCTCCTTAGTTCTAGGTTGCTTCTCTCCTTGATTAGTTTCCATCCATTGCTTCTTATCCTGCCTTCAGGCGCTTTGGAGAATAGCTTGACTCCCTCTTCTTTGGGGCAGCCCCTGAGATATTGGAACACTGCTATCATGTCCCCCCTCGTCCTTCTCTTCATTAGATTAGACATACCCAATTCCAGCAGCTGTTCCTCATATGTTTTAGCCTGCAGTCCCCTAATCATCTTTGTTGCTCATCTCTGCCCTCTTTCTAGAGTCTCAACATCTTTTTTACATCGTGGTGACCAAAACTGGCTGCACTATTCCAAGTGTGGCCTTACCAAGGCCTTGTAAAGTGGTATTAACATTCACATGATCTTGATTCTACCCCTCTGTTAATGCAGCCTAGCACTGTGTTGGCTTTTTTTGGCAGCTGCAGCACACGGCTGGTTCATATTGAAGTGACTGTCCACTAGGACTCCAAGATCCCTCTCACAGTTACTACTATTGAGCAAGGTACCCCCTATACCAGGGGTAGGCAACCTTGGCTCTTTTATGACTCACAGACTTCAACTCCCAGAATTCCTGAGCCAGCCATACTGAGGGGAAAGGGAGAGGTTTCCAAGCTGAGCCATGCTGGCTCAGGAATTCTGGGAGTTGAAGTCCACGAGTCATAAAAGAGCCAAGGTTGCCTACCGCTGCCCTATATTATACCTGTACATTTGGTTTTTCTTGCCTACCTACCAAGTCAGAACTACTCAAGATCATCCCCATCAAACACTGAGAAGGGAAGCAACTTGTATATAAACAGAGAGCATGCCCGACTCCCTTCCTAGCACTGATGATGTTACCTAGTTGGGTAATGAAACATTTGCAAGAAAACAACCAATCTCAGAATGAAATTAAATTCAGATGAAATATTGACACCATCATTTATCAAGAAAGCCTGTACAAAAATATGGGGCTGGAACAGATAAAGGGATGGGGAATTACTGCCCTTCCCCTGACAGAGAGAATCCTTCACACTCGGCTGAGAGCAGACATTTTTCTAGGAACAGCAGTCCACGAGGAAAGATTTGAAGCTCTTCTTTCTTTTCCACTCAGATGAAATCCACAGTGAGCTTTCCTACCGCCTGACCCTGGATTCCCACAGAATCAAAGCTCGAGCCTTCTTCGCGTCTAAGTCTCCCATCCTGCAAGCAAACATTTCAATTGGACTTGAGCAAAAGTGTCAAAAGCATCGGATTGAACTGTCTGTGAGTTGGCGTTATGTCCTGTTTCTTTTTCGATCGCTCGCTCGAGATCTGATTGGTCTCGGTCGCTCTGGCTGGGGAGTCAGAGGACTCATCCTCTTGAAGGCTCGAGTTATCTAGATCAGGGCTTTTCAACCAGTGGTATGGGTACCACCTGTGGTACATTGGCACCTGGCAGGTGGTACGTGACCATCCTAGAAAAGGGGTAGCAGGGCAGGGGAATGAGCTGAACCGGTGGCAGCACCGCACAAGCCTGAGCGAGAGACAGCTGGAGCTGCAGGGCTGTCAGGGCTCAGCAAAAGCACCAGGATCAGCACCAGGTTGCAGCTGGAGCTCGGCGCTGATCCTGGCGCTTCTGCTGAACCCAAAAGAAGCTCTGATCAGCTGGAATGTTGCAGCAACCCCAGGGTCTTGTGATTTACATTCAGATGCTTGACAACTGATTCATATTTATGATGGTCAGTGTCCCAGGGTCTGTTCTGTACCAGCCTGCTACCGGCCCTGCAGAAAAGGCAGGGACAACAGCTTTACAAATGGCAAGAGGCTGGAATAAAGCCTGCCAAATTTATTAACATAAAACAGACACCAACCATGAAACAGGAGCTATGAAACAGGAACTATTCAAGCGGTTGCCTTCAGCAAACCAGCCCTCCCACGCATTCCCCCTTAAATACAGTTCAGGGCGTGGCCTCTCTCTGCCTCCTTCCGAGGTGCCCCATTGCCTTCTTCTGTTTACTCCTGATTGACTGCCTCCTGCGTCGGGCGTCCTTGAACAGGGCCAGCTGTGGGTCATCTTCATCCACGCTGTCAGGCTCACACAGCTGGGTCTGCGTCGTGACCAGATGAGAGGGGCCTGGCTGGGGGCTCTCATCAAGCTCTTCAACACCCCCCTCCTCCTCCTCCTCTGAGTCGTCCGACCCAACTGCCAAACCCACAGGCTGACCCTGAATCACAACAGGGTCATGTGAAGTGACCAAAACCTGCTGCAACCACCCAGCAGAGGGGAGGGAATAAAAACCAAACACCCCCCACCCCATTCCCACTGCCAATCCTCAACAGAAATGCTCACAACAATGAAAACCTCGGGCAGGCAGGTGTCTTGCTCGGCTGTGGCTTGGGGGGTCAGTGCCACGGTAACTTCAAACAGTCACTAAGCGAACTGTTGTAAGTTGAGGACTACCTGTACTACATCACTTTTTTCCTTTTTTTTTTTTTGGTCATCAAGTTTTTGACCCCTTGCTAGGCGACTGGTGGTACTCTTGATGTTGCCATATCCTAAAAGTGGTACAATGGGTGAAAAGGTTGAAAAGCCCTGATCTAAATACCGTAGCTACCAAGAGTGAGTTCTTCCCTTCCTTTGCAAATCATAAAACGTGCCTCCATCCATGACATCTCGATGCTAAATTTTAATTTTAACCTCACTCAGGATTCCTGAAAGACAAATAAATAAATAAATAGATCTGCTGAGGCCATATTTCTATAACGGGCACGTTTTGTGCCATTCAGCGGATGGAAATCCTGATAAGAAATATAACATTGCTAGGAACATGTCTCCTGGATATACATATTTAAAGATGTTGCCACCTTCATATGGCTGCACAGTTTTATTGCTTTTTTGGAGCAAGGTGGGCAGTGAGAAGCTTTGGATACAGTGAAAACATATTTGTGGCATTCCCTCAGGTGCTGATGGCAATGTTGTTTAGCTCAAGAACAGATGTTCCCTGTTTAAAAAAAAATATAGGTAGTCCTCAACTTATGACCGTAATTGAGCCCAAAATTTCTGTTGCTAAGTGAGATAGCTGTTAAGAGAGTTTTGCCCCATTTGCCAGTTTCTTGCCACGGTTGTTAAGAGAATCACTGTAGTTGTTAAGTTAGTGACACGGTTGTTAAGTGAATCTGGCTTCCCCATTGACTTGGCTTGTCAGAAGGTTGCAGAAGGGGATCACATGACCATAGGACACTGCAACTGTCATAAATTTGAACCAGCTGCTAAATGCCTGAATTTTGATCACGTGCTCATGGGGATGCTGCAGTGCTTGTAGGTGTGAAAAACCGTCCTAAGTCACTTTATTCAGTGCTGTTGTAACTTCGAACGGCCACTAAACAAATTGTTGTAATTCAAGAGCCGCCTGTAATTCATTCTGTTGACAATGAAAAAAAGTGGCTCATTCGTTTTACAAAAGGAGCTGATTACTGTATGCATTTTTTAATATATATATATATATATATTCTGTATTGCCTCTCTCAGGTTGGTACCGAGGATACCCTGACACCCATTGCTTTAAGGCTGAATTATAACCTCACAGGAAAATCCATCGCCAAAGTCCCAGATCTCCTGCCCATCCTGAGCAAACAGTCAAAGCAAAACTATACAGCCGAGGTGACTGTCCTTGTGGTTTATCACGATACCCCAAAAGCCAGCAACAGCCAGAGTCAGTGTATTGTAGTGTGCGAAGGTGTTGGGCCAGGAGTGAGGAGGAAACCTAGATTGTAATCCTCCTCAGCCATAGAAACTAAGTGTCTTGGGCCCAGTCCCTTTCTCTCACCCTGAAAGCTGGAACAGGGTGGTGGTTACAGTGTTGGCCTAGGGAGCTTGGATATCCAGGTTTTCTTCTGCCCTCAGTCATAGAAGCTCCTTAGAGCATTTTGGGCCAATCCCTCTCAATCCAAGAGCCATGTTGTATAGTGGTGAGAAGGTGGTAGAGTAGGAGTGGGGAGACCCAGGATCTTGTCCCTCCCCCACCTCTGGCCATAGAAGGTCCCTGGGGTCTTTGGGACAGTCTCTCTCTCTCTCTCTTTTAGTCCCCAAAACAGGGTGTATGCTGCTGAAGATCACGCTAAAGGTCCTTTTTCCAAAAGGCAACTGGACTTGGTTTTTGCCTGAAGATGTTTCGCTTCTCATCCAAGAAGCTTCAGAATAGAATAGAATAGAATAGAATAGAATAGAATAGAATAGAATAGAATAGAATAGAATAGAATAGAATAGAATAGAATAGAATAGAATAGAATAGAATAGAATAGAATAACAGAGTTGTAGGTCATCTAGGCCAAAAAACCCCACCCACCCAAGCAGGAGACCCTATACCATTTCTGACAGATGGTTGTCCAGTCTCTTCCTGAAGACTTCCCACCACATCTGAAGGCAAACTGTTCCACTGGTTGTTTGTTCTAACTGTCAGAGAATTTCTCCTTATTTCTAGATGGAATCTCTCCTTGATCAATTTCCATCCATTATTCCTTATCTGGCCTTCAGGTGCTTTGGGAAATAGCTTGACCCCCTCCTCTCTGTGACAGACCCTCCAATATTGGAACACTGCTATTGTGTCTCCCCTGGTCCTTCTCTTCACTAGACTAGAATGGTGGAGAGTGGAAGTATATGGAATGGAAAGAATGGAAATGTTAGATACTGGGTTCGTTGCTTGATTGACGAGACAAGGCGAGTGAGTTCAGCAAAGATCATTGTTTATTTGGTTGCAGGAACTGAACTGAGAAACAGGGCTGCGAATGCAGCAATTTATTATTTATACACCCTATTGCCACCCTAAGGTAAAGGTAAAGTTTCCCCCGCACATGCGTGCTAGTCGTTTCTGACTCTAGGGGCCGGTGCTCATCTCTGTTTCAAAGCGGAAGAGCCAGCGCTTGTCCGAGGACGTCTCCGTGGTCACGTGACCGGCATGACTAGACGCCAAAGGCGCACGGAACGCTGTTACCTTCCCACCATAGTGGTCCCTATTTTTCTATTTGCATTTTTACGTGCTTTCGAACTGCTAGGTTGGCAGAAGCTGGGACGAGTAACAGGCGCTCACTCTGCTATGCGGCACTCGGGATTCAACCCGCCAAACTGCCGACCTTCTGATCGACAAGTTCAGCGTCCTAACCCACTGAGCCACCACGTCCCTATTGCCGCCCTAGAGGCAGCCAATGGCGGCACTGTAGATGGGTTGTCTGAGGAGCTGGGAGCCGTTAGCCAGCTTCCCTGCTTGAGCAACCTTCCAGCAATTAACCCCACGTGATATCCCTTAGCAAGACAAAGCCCCATACATTACACGAAACTTCTTGGATGAGAAGTGAAATGTCTTGAAGCAAAACCAAAGAAAGTCTAGCTGCCTTTGAAAAAGCATCTTTGGGACAACCATGACCTGGATGACTGAGAATCTCCGTAGACATTTAGGGGTGGAGGTGTTGGACTAGAAGCAGAGAGACCCAAGATCTGGTCCACCCTCAGCCGTGGAAGCTCACCTAGGGGTCTTTAGGCCAACCTACCTCATAGGCTTGGTGTTGTGAGGACAGATAAGGGGAGGAAGCATTAGGTATGCCACCTTACACTCCTGCAGGAGGAAAAGGCAGGTCACTAATCAAATAAACTTGTTAGACACCTTTGTAATCAAGTAGGCCCCCTCCTCTATACTCAATGGAATAGGTGGGGGGGGAGGGGAACAACTAACAAGGGGACTTGTTAGTTAGTTACAGACGATCACACATCCGTAATGTGTGGGGCTGCAGCAGAGCAGCGGGGGGGAGGCAGCAGAATGTCCATTTCTGTCACTTTCAGGAATTTCTGTTAGGCAGGAAAGGAGGGGAAGCTGGTCAGTTGCATAGGAGCTCTGGGTTCCCCTTATTAAGTGCCATTAACTCTCACGGTGATTTTGACTTGCCTTTCAGTTACTGTACAATTACTGTACTGTAAATGGCTATCATAGGTAAAGGAAACCAATGCCATAGAAGAAGGAAATGTTGGTGCAGGGTTCAAGGAATAGAGTCAAATCATCAAAACTGAGGTGTACTTTGTCTTTTAATTTCTTTCTTTCTTTCTTTCTTTCTTTCTTTCTTTCTTTCTTTCTTTCTTTCTTTCTTTCTTTCTTTCTTTCTTTCTTTCTTTCTTTCCTTCCTTCCTTCATTCCTTCCTTCTTTCTTTCTTTCTTTCTTTCTTTCTTTCTTTCTTTCTTTCTTTCTTTCTTTCTTTCTTTCTTTCTTTCCTTCCTTCCTTCCTTCCTTCCTTCTTTCTTTCTTTCTTTCTTCCTTCCTTCCTTCCTTCCTTCCTTCCTTCCTTCCTTCCTTCCTTCCTTTCTTTCAGCTCCCCTTTGAGAAGAATTGTGGGGACGATGGGCTATGTGAAGACATTTTGCAAACCTCGTTTACTTTCTCAGGGTAAGAGAAATAGTTTCTCCCACACCTTCTCCCTTACATTCCTATTATCTACAGCAGTGTTTCTCAACCTTGGCAACTTTAAAGAGGTGTGGACTTCAACTCCCAGAATTCCCCCGGCAACCAGCTGGCTGGGGAATTCTGGAAGTTGAAGTCCGCACCTCTTCAGTTGCCAAGGTTGAGAAACACTGATCTTTGCCATACCTCAACTGACCTAATTTTGAATGTTCTACCAAATTACCCTTTCTAACAACTTTGGGAAGGATTCTGTGACAAAAACATTTTTCAGTCCTTTATGCAAAATTGTTATAAATTCAACCAGCCTCTGGACAAATAAGATACCCTGCCTTTCCACTCCATAGAGATTTTAAAATTTAAACTTGAATCCATTTGTTCTTTCATTCTGATTGGATATATCAATAGTACTGCTTTGTGCAATGTTATCACCAATCTGTACATATACTGTGCTTATTAGATCAAACAGTACTGCTTGGAACCCTATTAAGTTACAAACATAACAAGCTGCCTTGAAACTAATTGCTTGAATGGAATAAGCTCTTATTGATTTGGAATTCCTTGGCTGATAAGCACTCTTGATAAGATTTCAGTTAATCTTCAATTAAAGGGTGGGATCAAGTCTATGTTACGTGCACTAAGGCCCATTGAAAGCAATGTGCGAAGTTGCTCATGACAAATTTAAGGGCCACTGTTTTCAGGTGGTCCTTAACAAATTCAGCAGGGACAAATGGCAAGGGGTGTCTTTTTTTTTCTTTGATATTGTTATATGCAAATACAAGTACTCCTTGACTTATGGCCACAATCGAGCCCCAAATTTTTGTTGCTCAGCGAGTCATTTGTTAAGCGAATTTTGTCCCATTTTGTGACTTTTCTTGCTACACTTGAATCACTGCAGTTGTTAAGTTAGTAGCACGGTTGTTAAGTGAATCTAGCTTCCCCATTGACTTTGGCAGAAGGTTGCAAAAGGGGATCCTGTAACTCTGGGACACTGCAACCGTCACAAATATGAGTCAGTCAAGCATCTGAATTTTGATCACCTGACTATAGGGGTACTTCAAAGACCATAAGTGTGAAAAACGCTCATAAGTCACTTTTTCCAGTGCTGTTGTAAGTGAAAAAGTGGTAACTGTTGTAAGTCAAGGACTACCTCTATAATCGTAAGTAGTGAGAGTATTGATTTTCTTTTATTGATTCATCAATCATGGCCTGTGTGTGACCTTCATGATCTGAGACCTCTAACCAGGACCCAGAGTTTCTTTTCTTCACTCCCACTCAGCCTGCAAACTTTAGATGTGGGTTTGACTCCCGAGTTCACCATAACGGCCTCCCTTCAGAACCACGGGGAGGACTCCTATCACAGCACTTTACGCTTCTTCTACCCTGCAGGACTCTCTTATCGCAAAGTCACCTTGCTACAACAGGTAAGAGAATAAAGGATGCCAGCAGAGGTGCAGAATAGGGGCGGAGCCTACTCGGGTTGTTACCGTGTTTTCCCTGAAAGTAAGGCCTACCCCGAAAATAAGCCCTAACTTGATTTTTGGTGGTGGGCCTAATATAATCCCTACCTCAAAAACAAGCCCTAGATTTGGGGTGACGCACACATCTAAAAATCAAGCTAGGCTGGGGGTGTGGAGTTGCCCCACGCAACCCGCACCCAGGCCTGCATTTTGCAGTTTGGCCTTTCCGGAAGGCCACTACAGCCGATAATCGAGCAATGGATTCAATCCATACCTCGGTTCTGCAAGGCCTCTGCAGCCGAAAACTGAGCTGTGGATCAAATCCGTTGCTTGGTTATTGGCTGCAGAGGCCTTCTGGAAAGGCCTGAGTGTGAAATGCAGGCCCGAGCTCCATTCTCAGTTGCAGAATGAAGCTGTTCCTTTGGCCAGCTGGGCAGGGCTGTTGGTGCCGGAGAAATTTTCCAGGAAACACAGTATATATAATGGTATGTGGAAAAGACCTAGGGAGACTAGGCAAGACGTGCTATCTAGGGAACAGATAAGAGACAGCATAGCCCAGAGCTGCATATTGTGTGGACCAAGAGGCTCAGAAGGGACTCTCCCTAAACTCTTGAGCTGTAAAAGTGACAGTGGGTGAATTGTACTTCCAGACCTGATAGATTCTGTTAATGTAGCTTTTACACTGTCTTTCTTTATTCATGTCAGAAGCACCTAGAAACTACAGACATATAACTTTCAACACTGAGTAAGTAAAACAAACATAAGATAGGTCATAAAAATATAGACATTTAAAAGCATAGAAAATAAATAGTATTAAAACTAAATGACATTTACCCGGTAATAGGCCATGTCGACAAAAATGTTCTCTTGCCAACGTATGGTCTTCCTCCATACATGTTGAAGGACGTTTTATGCACCATAGCAAGTGTGTTGGCTTGTTCTTCACATTCACAGAGTGTCTTCTATATAGGAAAGCCCCATTTTCCTAGATTGTCCTTTGATCTTCCTACCCCAGTGCACTATTTAGAATAGAATAGAATAGAATAGAATAGAATAGAATAGAATAGAATAGAATAGAATAGAATAGAATAGAATGGAATGGAATGGAATGGAATGGAATGGAATGGAATGGAATGGAACGGAACGGAACGGAACGGAATGGAACGGAACGGAACGGAACGGAACAGAACAGAACAGAACAGAGATGGAATGGAATGGAATGGAATGGAATAGAATAGAATAGAATAGAATAGAATAGAATAGAATAGAATAGAATAGAATAGAATAGAATAGAATAGAATAGAATAGAATAGAATACGTAGAATAGAATGGAACGGAACGGAACAGAACAGAACAGAACAGAACAGAATAGAATAGAATAGAGATGGAATGGAATGGAATGGAATGGAATGGAATGGAATAGAATAGAATAGAATAGAATAGAATAGAATAGAATAGAATAGAATAGAATGGAATGGAATGGAATGGAATGGAATGGAATGGAATGGAATGGAATGGAATGGAATGGAACGGAACAGAACAGAACAGAACAGAACAGAACAGAATAGAGATGGAATGGAATGGAATGGAATGGAATAGAATAGAATAGAATAGAATAGAATAGAATAGAATAGAATAGAATAGAATAGAATAGAATAGAATAGAATAGAATAGAATGGAATGGAATGGAATGGAATGGAATGGAATGGAATGGAATGGAATGGAATGGAATGGAATGGAATAGAATAGAATAGAATAGAATAGAATAGAATAGAATGGAATGGAATGGAATGGAATGGAATGGAATGGAATGGAATAGAATAGAATAGAATAGAATAGAATAGAATAGAATAGAAACTTTATTGTCACTTTAAATGCACACTAATCAGCATACATTAAAATGAAATTGTGTTGCATTCAGTTCTCCAACAAATTCCATTATGCATTAGAATTAGTTTATCTGATTATGTTTCCTATCTGGGCTATCTAGTAAGACTGACATTATGTTCCTCTTCTCAAAACTTTGTATGCACTCCTGCCTTAGGCCAGCAGAAAGGTGACACGGGTCCAGTGCCATTCAGCCCCTGTCCTGGAAGAAGAAGCCAGCCGGAATGCCACCTGTAACATCAACCACCCTATTTTCTGGAGTGGAGCAGAGGTGAGATCTGCTCGCTTTGTGTATTTGCGTTGACTGCCACAACAGTTGAGGATGACTGTAGCTGTACACCACTTACTCTCCCCGCCTTTGCATGTTTCAGGCTATCTTTGTTGCCACCTTTGATGTCTTCCCAGATGCTGATCTAGGGAATACACTGCAGATCATGGTCAAAGCTGAGAGGTAACATCCACGCTCCTGGGTTTTGTGGGTTAACAGAAAGCCAATAGTATTCAGTTGCTTTTAAGGGTGGAGGCTGGTGGCCAACAATAAGGCTCTGTGTGTCTGTGTGTGTCTCTGTGTGTGTAACTGAGATGACTATCAGTAAAGGAGAATATTTGTAGCTCAGGGTTGAAATGAGGAGTCTTTGGTGCTCTCTGAGCTTGGTTGTTTTCTTGCAGACGTTTCATTACCCAAACTAGGTAACATTATCAGTGCTAGCAGTGATGAGGTAAACTAGTTTGCATAATGAAACATCTGCAAGAAAGCGACCACGCTCAGAGAGCATCAAGAAACCCCTGATGTTACTGTTTCAAGGTCTGAGTTATTTGGGTGCCAACCGTGTGGTGTGAGATACTCTACTGCACAGCTTTCAAGCTGTCTTATTGGGCTGCCCTGAAATTTCTGTGAAGACTTAATAGGGATTTCTCAATAGGAAAATAAAAAGCAGTGTCCTTGAAGACAGCGTAGCCATTGCAGTTGAGTATACTTCAGTATGTACAAAAGTAACGAAACCTAAAAAGCTTGCTCAGTGTTATACTGTATGTAAAAGGACATGTTTTAGTGTCCTCAGTGGAGATCTGGTACTTGCAGAAGGCAAATTCAGGTCGACCGTAATCCTCAAAGACCAAATGTTTGAAAATGCATGAATGTAACTCATATTTTTAGTAAAACTCTGCTGGCCGCCTTTATACTTTTGAGGGCAGCAGAAAAAAAAATATTTTGCCGAAGTAAAGTGATAAACAAAGAGGTCAAAAACATTGTACACTTCTCTATAGTAGGGTGTTGTTGTCATCCTGGGATTTAATTTTTAACCTGCCTGTAACTAATTCTGTGGGCCCTCCGGCACAGTTTTTCTCCCAGGGCTATGAAATATTAGAAATTTTAAAATGTCAAGAATGCTGTTCCTTGGGAAAAATGAAGGAAGATTCATATTAGAACTTGGCTGAGAAGCAAAAAAAAAACTAGCTAAAGATTCATGCTATATATTCTGTCAAAGCATTTTTTGCTACAGTGCACGATCAGGATTGAGATGTAAAATGCATCATATGACAGAGTAATATAGGTAGGTTGTTTTAGAATTTCCTGATTAAATGAAATCATATTTTCTTCCCCTTGTCCAGTGAAAATGGGAACACCAACACCAAGGACATCAGCTATGAAGCCATTTTGCCTGTCAGATATGCTGTACACCTGCTTATCAACATGTAAGTTAATATGGATATTTTAAAAAGGAGATAGAATGTAGACTCTGCAAACCTCATCCTTCTCTCAAGGATGCTGTCTCTGGAATCTTCCATTTCTACCAAAATTCTTGTCTCTGTTAAATCTTCTCAGGGGCGAGGAGTCCACCAAATATGTGAACTTCACTGTTGGCCAAGAAGATGCACAAAAGAGTGTTGAACACCGATATGAGGTGAAGGGCAAAATGAAGAAGAAACTATAGTCTGGGGGTTGGTGGGAAGAGGAGAAAGATGGGGCTAGGGAATTCTGGGAATTGAAGTCCACACATCTTAGTCACCACCCATCTTTAAAGGGTATTCCTTTAAATAGGGTTGTAATTTTAATAACAACAACAACAATAAATTTGGAGGGGATCTTGGAGGTCATCTAGTCCAACCCCCTGCTCAGGTAGGAAACCCTATACCATTTCAGACACCTCAGTTTCTAGGTTGCTTCTCTCTTTGGTTAGTTTCCATCCGTTGCTTCTTGTCTTGCCTGTCAGATGCTTTGGAGAATAGGTTGACTCCCCCTCTAATCTGTGGCAGCCCCTGAGATATGGGAACACTGCTATCGTGTCCCCCCTCGTCCTTCTCTTCATTAAACTAGACATACCCAATTCCAGCAACCGTTCCCTGTATGTTTTAGCCTCCAGTCCCCCGATCATCTTTGTTGCTCTTCTCTGTACTCTTTCTAGACTCTCGACATCTTTTTTACATCGTGGTGATCAAAAAACTGGATGCAGTATTCCAAGGGTGGCATTGTAAAGTGGTATTAACACTTCACGTGATCTTAATTCTATTAAAGGTAAAAGGTAAAGGTAAAGGTTCCCCCGCACATGTGTGCTAGTCGTTTCCGACTCTAGGGGCCGGTGCTCATCTCCGTTTCAAAGCTGAAGAGCCAGCGCTTGTCCGAGGACGTCTCCGTGGTCATGTGGCTGGCATGACTAGACGCCAAAGGCGCACGGAACGCTGTTACCTTCCCACCAGAGTGGTCCCTATTTTTCTACTTGCATTTTTACGTGCTTTCGAACTGCTAGGTTGGCAGAAGCTGGGACGAGTAACAGGCACTCACTCTGTTACGCGGCACTCGGGATTCGACCCGCCAAACTGCCGACCTTCTGATCGATAATTCTATTATCCCTCTGTTAATGCAGCCTAGCACTGTGTTTTAAGTTAGGGCAGCAAATAGGTGCTATTCCCGAGTATGTAGTTGTAGAATAGATGCAGGTTAAAAATGAGGGCCAGGGGAAGTTTCACATTTTTGAATATATGTAGACTTATATATTATTGTCCACCTTCAGTAAATAAAAAAATCCAGCATTGTTGAGAGCAATTGGCTTAAACCTTTTCCTTTAACATAGGACTGTCTGCAGGGACTTCCTTTTATAGATATGTCTCGACATATGACCACAAGTGGAATTTCCATTGCTAAACAAGACAAGTGTGAAGTGAATCATGTCTGATTTTACAACCTTTTGTTGCCACGGTTATTAAGCCAATCACTGCAGTTAATCCTCTGGCCGTTAAGCAAACCAACTTTCCCCCCTTGACTTTGCTTGTCAGAAGCTGACAGGGTAGGTCACAAATGGAGATCACCTGCTGAAGCCATTATAAATATATGCCAATTGTCAAGTGTTGATCATGCGACTTGGGGATGCTGTGATGACCAGTAGTAAGCCACCTTTTTTCAGTGCCATTGTAACTTCAAATGATCATTAAATGAATTGCTGTTAAGTTGAAAACTACATGTAAGGCACGTGCATTTTAAAATATCATTGATCTGTATGGGCTACATCTGCACTTGGGGTACTATATAATGAGGTATATTACAAGTAATGCCACTACACCGGTATTCCATGGGGCTTGAGTAGACTTACAGAATAATCTACACCCTGATGACAGCATCAGTCATTATGCCTTCATGTTTAACATGAAGTAATTAGTTAAACTTAATGCTGAACAACTAATTTTCATTGAAATAGTGAGCATTGATCATACCTAGGTCACATCACTAGTCTTTTTCAGATGGATAGGAAGATGAAATGAATTAAATAAAACTATAAGCCATCCCTGAAAACATTATCCTTGTACATAATGGTGAAGGAGTTCTTTGCTAATTATCAACCTAATTATCAATCTAATTGGAAGAGACTTTTGAAGCCAAGAGGTCATGGTCCGAAGTGTTCTAATGGTTCCTGCACTTAGCAAGGGGTTAGACTCAATGACCTCTAAAGCCCCTTCCAAGTCAAGAATCTGTGACATGCTTCCCTTCCTTTCTCTGCTTGCAGCCTCAAGGACACGGTGTAATTTGTGACCACTAATGTTACCACTTCTTTTTCCTTTCCTATACAACATCACCAGATGGGTGGAAGGACCTCTTTCTGGTGGAAAAATGGCAGAAATGCTTAATCATATTTTTTTTTCAGGTGAAGAATCTTCATGAACGAAGCATCCCTTTCACGGTGACATTTCAGATCCCAGTAAAACTGAAAGAGATTCTGGTTTGGGATGTGTCTCAAGTTATTCCTTCTGAGGTATGCTTATCTATGTTGAACAATCTTGTTGTGGCCTTCTGGTCAATCCACTGAAGAAACACACACACACACACACACATACCAGCCCGGCTGAGAAAATGAATGCTGGAGATATTCAGCCAGTGCTGGCCGTGCACTTTGGAGAAGCATTTCACCTTGTGATGTAATCTGACCCACCTCACCAGACTGTCCAGGCTGACTCATTCACATGCTTTGATTTGATAACAGGGGTTCTATATGTGGGTGTGCAGTGCATTGCTAAAAGCCCCTGTTCTAGATCAGGTTGGATCCGTACAACTCCTTCGTCGCACCAATGAGAACTGGGTTCCTGCCTTGTTTTAAAGGAGCGCTTTGGTTGAACCCCCGCTAAAGATCTGAGGATCTATAAAACCTGACTGAAGATTCTTCTTCCATCTTCTGGAACTCATTTGGAACTAGGATTTGGGGAAGCAAAGTTCTTACTGAGAAGAAGCAAAATATGTCACCCTTTGTCTTCTGCTCCACCCATCACCTTCTGCTACTAATAACCGGACCTCTCTTTTTCTGCAGCCTGAGGTTGCCAGGTGTGTCTTGGAGAGAGAAACATCAGATTCCGAGGATCTTCTGGCCAATGAGGCACAACTCCAGTTGGTGAGCCTGCTGGTCCTTTTCTTTAGGGCCAACTGCATTCTGGAGCTCTTTCTGAGAGAAGTCATACCGTATATATTGATTTATGAGAATCCTCAGGAGGGACAAAGGATTCCTGAAAAAAATAAGCATGCTCCATGGACATCCTCTAGTTGATCTACACCAGGGGTGTCAAACTCAATTTCATTGAGGGCCGCATCAGTATTGCGGTTGCCCTCAGGGGGCCGGGTGGGTGTGGCCAGGGTGGGCATGGCCTAATGAGTGGGCGTGGCTAGAGTGCGTATGGCCTACTGGGTAGGCGTGGCCAGCTCTACATCGTTCGCATCAAGGGTGCCTATGGGGGCCTGGGCAGGAGTGGGACAGATCTGAGGGTCTCTGGCAGAAGGAGGGTCTCTGGGCCAGGGCCAAGGCAGTGGGGGCCGGTCCCTCACTGTTTCCAGGATGGCTTCGCGGGCCACATGAAACCACTTCGCGGGTCAGATCCAGCCCCCGGTCCTTGTGTTTGACGTGTCTGATCTACACTATACAAATTAAAGGAATTTATGGATGGTCTCTGGATACGTATACTCAGTTCTGACTTCTGATTTCTCTTTCCCAAGTGTAGATGTTTCCACTTGTCTCTATTAAATTCGGTTGCTTAGTCCTTTCCTCTAATCTATCAAGATAGGTTTGGATTTTATTTTGGACTACCAGGCTACTAGACGTCCCAATCGATTCTGTGATATCTGCAGATTTCATAACTATTCCATCAGCCATATAATTTAGTAACAATGGAAGAGCTGAAGAATACAGAACCCAAGATTGAACTTTGTGCCCTCCCTTGACATTTCTCACGAGTTTGAAGAGGAATTGTTGATGGATGCATGGTTTGAGCCACTCATGTCTCCACTTAATTATCATGTCACCCATACTTAGCTAGCTTGCCAATCAACATTTTATAAGGGGGTCTTCAAAATAGATTGTGCTTAGGCACATAGTATATCTATAATCTGTTAAGGAAGTTACCCTATATAATCTGGAAAGTTTTTTTTTTTAAAAAATATCTTTTACAGCCCTGAAAGCTAGAAAGCTGGAATAAACAAGGAAACAACAAAGGTTATCGAGATGTTCAATTCCACAGTTAATACTGAAAGTGCAGAATTATGGCTTGTCAAGGGTCATTTTGCCCTTGTATGATTTCTCCCTTTGGTTTTATCTGGGATATCTTTTTATTCCACCCTCCCTCACCCCCACCCCAGGACTGCTCCATTGCTTCTTGCAAAATCATCCGCTGCGATGTTTTGTCACTGAAGATACACAAAAGGCCACTGGAGTTCGGGATCAAAGGAGACCTCAGTTTCACCTGGACACTTCAGGTAGAGAGGCTAGGTTTCTTGAAGTGTGCGATATTCACAAGTAGTCCTTCTCCACCCAGAGCTCAAAGAGTCTTATTTATGTAATTGTTTATTCGATATCTGTAACCTCCCAACTCAACCAAGTGACTTTGGGCAGTTTACAGTTTTATAATTCTTAAATTCTAAAGGTAAAGGTTCCCCCGCACATGCGTGCTAGTCGTTTCCAACTCTTAAGGGCCGGTGCTCATCTCTGTTTCAAAGCCGAAGAGCCAGCGCTTGTCCGAGGACGTCTCCGTGGTCACGTGGCCGGCATGACTAGACGCCAAAGGCACACGGAACGCTGTTACCTTCCCACCGCAGTGGTCCCTATTTTTCTACTTGCATTTTTACGTGCTTTTTAACTGCTAGGTTGGCAGAAGCTAGGACGAGTAACAGGCGCTCACTCTGTTACGCGGCACTTGGGATTCGACCCGCCAAACTGCCGACCTTCTGATCGACAAGCTCAGCATCCTAACCCACTGAGCCACCGCGTCCCTCTTAAATTCTAAAGCACTTCAAACTATTTAAAAACATGAGAGCAATAAAAGCGTCCGTGAAATAAATAAGCACAAGTTGGCAGCCTTGATGATTAATCAACTGATAGTTAAAGCCAAGTAACAGGGCCCTTAGCACATTCTGAGCCCCAGGCCCCAGGTGCATAGCCAGGTTTTTAAAGCTTTGCAAAAAGTAACAGGGTTGTGCATTCAAATCACTTGTGCTGAGATGGATGGGTTCTTACTTCAGCTTCCTCCTCCTCCTCCTCCTCCTCCTCCTCCTCAACAAATAGCATGTCATCTTTCAAAAAACTAACCAATCTCTCTTCCAGATCCAATGGAAGAAAATTATTTTGGTGAGCTCCGCACAGATTTCTTATGACCAGAAAAAATACACACAGCAAGGGGGCTTTTCCCAAATTCAGGTAATGAAGGCGGGGATGATGTGGGGTGTGGTCAGGAAGCTGTGCCTCAGGACTTCCTTTCTCAATGCTTGGAGGCAAGTGATGTCTAACGCCTAGAACTGGTCCTTGACACCTGGATTCCTGGACTGTCAGACTGTGCCTAATCTCTAAAGGCGTGGTGGCGAGCCTACGGCACGCGTGCCACAGGTGGCACGCAGAGCTCTCTCTGTGGGCACGCACATCGCCCCAGTCCTAGGCCTTCAGCTGGGTTTTATACAACCTTTTCACTTTAGGCCTCCGCCGCCGTGTGCAAAAAAAAAAGTTCAATCAATCAATCAATTTCAACTTATGGTGGGGAAAAAAAGATCTTGCAAAGTTGGAATTGATTGATTGAACTTTTGAATCCCACCCACTCTGCCGTTACCACTGCATCCATGCCCTCCCAATGGGCCACCCCCTCCCAACGGGCCACACCCACCCAATTGGCCACACCCACATGGCGCCTGACGATACATAAGTGGGGTTTGGGTTGCAATTTGGGCACTCGGTCTCGAAAAGGTTCGCCATCACTGCTCTAAAGCATTGTCTTTCCCGCCCTTCCCAGGTGCAGACAGTGGTGGAGCTGATCAAGATCTATAACAGCTTCCCAGTTATCCTTGGCAGCTCTTTTGGGGGCTTAATCCTTCTAGCTCTGACAGCTGCAGCTTTGTACCAGGTGAAGTGCAACCTGGGGAGGAAAAGGGTAGAGAATGGAGCTCTCGCTACCCCTCCCAATTATGTTCTGATTGCATGTTCCAAAGATTTCTGCCTGCATGTTCCAAAGATTTCTCATCAAGGGAGTTTAGTTGTTCATCGACCCTTCTTGGAGGTAGGGATTAAGGCCTTGGCCAAATGTCAGGATGTGTTATTTGTTAGATACTGGGTTCACGTTGCGTGATTGACGAGGCGAGGCGAGGGAGTTCAGCAAAGATCATTGTTTATTGCTTCCAGGAACTGAAGTGAGACACAGGGCTGCGAATGCAGCAATTTATACCCTGGCCTCTAGGTGGCGGCCAATAGGTTTAAAGCAACCTATTGCTGCCCTAGAGGCAACCAATAGCGGCGCTGGAGACGGGTTGTCTGAGGAGCTGGGAGCCGTTAGCCAGCTTCCCTGCTTGAGCAACCTTCCAGCAATTAACCCACGTGATATTCCCTTAGTAAGACAAAGCCCAATACATTACAGTTTTCATAGCCCCCTGAGTCTTGGCAGCTTTCTTAAGCACTAAGATAGGGTTTCCCAACTGTGGCAACTTTAATGTATGTGGACTTCAACTCCCAGAATTCCAGCATGGTTGGCTGGAGAATTTTGGGAGTTGAAATCCATGTATCTGAAAGTTGGCAAGCTGGGGAAACCTTGCACTAAGAGCTGGTATTCTTATTTTGTTGGAGGAGAAAGCTCACGTTTGCTTTCTGTTCCTCTTACTTTCCTTTCTCTCTATCTCTCTCTAGGTTGGGTTCTTCAAGCGTCAATACAAGCAGAGGCTGGAGGAAGCTGGAGCTGATCACGCCATTGATCCACCCTCACAAAATGTAGAGTCATCTTCTGGCAACGACCCTGTTTCCTAATAATCTTGCTGACCTCTGTTATAATAATAATAATAATAAGTTGGAAGGGACCTTGGAGGTCATCTAGTCCAACCCCCTGCTCAGGCAGGAAACCCTATACCATTTCAGACAATTGGCTGTCCAGTCTCTTCTTAAAAACTTCCAGTGTTGGAGCATTCACCACTTCTGGAGGCAGGTTGTTCCACTGATTAATTGTTCTAACTGTCAGGAAGTTTCTCCTTAGTTCTAGGTTGCTTCTCTCCTTGACTAGTTTCCATCCATTGCTTCTTGTCCTGCTTTCAGGTCCTTTGGAGAATAGCTTGACTCCCTCTTCTTTGTGGCAGCCCCTGAGATACTGGAACACTGCTATCATGTCACCCCTCCCCCTTCTCTTCATTAAACTACACATAGCTGTTCCTTAGCTTTGTTTCTCAGCTTCTCCAAAGTCCATCAATGGATCCATTGATTAGGTTCTCAAAAATCCACCAGCAGATCCACCAGTAGGAGCAACTGGTCCCGGATTTGTACACATACTTTAAGTTAGCAAATTTGAGGTAACTTGATTCAAAAAAAAATGTTGCCCTATGATGCATTGTTTCTACTAATTGAAGGTGACAAACAGACAAATAAAAAGAAGAGTTTTAGTAGTACTGGTAGTAGGCACAAGTAATAGCAGCACTCAGAGCCAGGGGATATAGTTGGTAATGCCTTAAGGTAGCCAGTGGAGTGCACAAAATGTAAAAGTAGGGAAATCATGTCTCCCTCCCACTAAAAGCAGCAGACAGCGCAGCCACGAAGAAACCTCTTGTTGAAAACAATCAACAGAAAACCTTTAATAAACTTACCGGAGGCAAAACAAACACATCTCTTCCACAATTTTAATCAGGTGCTTTTTTCAAATAGCCATGGAATACAGGCAGTCCTCGACTTACGGCCACAATTGAACCCAACATTTCAGTTGGTAAGGGAGACATTTTGTTGAGTTTTGACCCATTTTATGACCTTCCTTGCCGCAGTTGTTAAACAAATCACTGCAGTTGTTAAGTTAGTAACATGGTTCTTAACTGAATCTGGCTCCCCCATTGCCTTTGCTTGTTCAGAAGGTCGCAAAAGGGGATCGCATGACTCTGGGACACTGCAATCGTCATAAATACGGGTCAGTTGCCAAGCATCTGAATTTTGATCATGTGACCCTGGAGACGCTGTCATGGTTGTAAATATGACAAATGGTCCGTTCTCAGCTCTGTTGTAACTTTGAACGGTCGTTAAATGAACTACTGTAAGTCGAGGACTACCGTATTTTCCGGCGTATAAGACGACTTTTTAACCCATGAAAATCATCTCAAAGGTTGGGGGGGCGTCTTAAACGCCCAGTCGTCTTATACGCCGGAAAATAGTACATAAATCAATTGAGCGCCCCTGTTCTTGCAAAGCAACTTCAAGCCTCCTTAGTCCAGTCCCCCCTCCAACGTGACTCTCCCTTCCCACCCCCAAGAGCCTCTCAGCCCCTTCCCCTCCCCCTTGCAAATGCCAGACCCCAGGAGCTCCTGCGTCTATTCCAAAGGGTGGGTGGAAGGAAAAGCCCCTTTCGGCTCCGGCTTGGCTGCAAGTCAGCGAGCCCGGGAAGGCACGCCCTCCCCTCTCACTGTGGAGGAAGCAGGGCAGGCTGGCGTCTGGCGGGAGCCGGCAGGGCAGTCCTGTGCACGCACGCGCTCCCCGGCTCCTAAGGAGTCCTCGGGGAGCCATAGCAGGCGCCTCACGCTCTTCCCTCTTGAGGCAGCATCGGCGGAGCCGTCCGGCGTCGGGTGGGAGCCAGCAGGGCAGTCCTGCACACGCGCGCGCTGTAACAGCCGGGGAGTGCGGGCTCACTGATTTTCCGGCGTATAAGACGAAAAATCTTGAAAATCATCTCAAAAGTTGGGGGGTCGTCTTATATGCCCAGTCGTCTTATATGCCGGAAAATACGGTACCTATTCTGTATGTTAAAACTGTACAAACAAAGGAGAAATCTAGGTTGCCTCCATGGATATGAAACAGAGTCTGCATCGTGAAGGCCCCCAAAATGTTTATTGTGGTGTTTTGGGGTCTGTGGCTAGCAGGATATGCAAATGAACCTGCCTAATTCAGTCCAGTGGAGTTTTTTCATGCTTACCTCAGAGAAAACTTAATTAACCGATCAAATTTTCTCCTAATTTAGACTTCCATATTTAACTTGCTCCTGCTTTCAATTGTCATTCTATTTTCTAAGCTTTCTTTTTTAAACATAACTGTATTTAGATTTTTTTTAAAAACCCCTCAAAAGATAAAAAAAACCCTGATAGACACTAATAATTAGGAAAAAGAAATAAGGAAAGAAAGAAAATGAAGCCAAAAGTTCAGAAATAACAAAAAAAAAAGATTTCCAATTGTCTTTTACAACAACTTTCTTTTATCTTCTTGTTTCTGATTCTAGCAATTAGAAAAAAGGCAGGAAACGAGTATATTAAGAACAGGGATTAAGATTAATCCAAATCGTGTGTCCTCATAATAAAAGTAGCTCTGAATTTACAACCAGTTTCCATTGTTAAGCAAGGCAGTTGTGAGTCATGCTCAATTTTACAACTTTTTCGGCACAGTTGTTAAGTGAATCATCTGGCTATTAAGTGCATCTGGCCCTCCACATTGACTTTGCTTGTCGGAAGCTGGCTGGAAAGGCTGCAAATGATGATCATGTGACTCCGGGACCGTTCAACTGTCATAAATACATGCCAGTTGCCAAGCACTTACAATTTTGATCATGTGACCGTGGGGATGCTGTGACAGTTTTAAGTTGGAAAGCTTTAAGTTGGCACCAGACTACAAAGCAGGAGGTGGTGAGTTCAAGTCCTGCCTTAGCCATGAAAGCCAGCTGGGCCACTCACTTTCTCGCTGCCCAACCCACCTCACAGGGCTGCTGTTGTGGGGAAAATAGGAGAAGGAACGTGTTTTGGATTTGCTTACTGCCTTGAGTTATTTGTAAAAATAATAAAATCAAGATACAAATTGAATAAATAATAAGTGCAAGGACCAGTTATAAGTCGCTTTTTTCAGTTCCGTTATAATTTCAAACAGTCACTAAACAAATGGTTGTAAGTTGAGGACTACCTGCAGGCAAGTTTCCAGAAGGAGGAAATGGGGACTCTTGTCTCTCTTCCCAATCTCTGTTTCATCCTACCAACCAGAGTCAATCCCCCTCCCTAATTCTCCAAGAAATAACTTTTCATCACAGTTGTTTTCCAGGGGTCTCCAAACCTGGCAATTTTAAGACTTGTGGATTTCGGCAAACAAATATTGGAGTAGGATTCATATATAAATGGAGAAAATTCTTAAAGTGAACATAAAGATTAAACCAAAAACTTTCCTTCTGGGCCTAAAGGAAAGAGAACTGGGGAAAAAATGGAACTCTGATTTTATATATGGTGATGGCAGCAAGATTTCTCTATGCCAGGGCTTTTCAACCTTTTCACCCATTGTACCACTTTTAGGATATGGCAACATCTGAGTACCACCAGTCGCCTAGCAAGGGGTCAAAAACGTGATGACCAAAAAAAAAAAAAAAAAAAAAGGAAAAAAGTGATAAAGTACAGGTAGTCCTCGACTTACAACAGTTTGCTTAGTAGAGGCTTCCGGTGGCTGCGCGGCGCCGGAGACAGCCTTCCCGGGCTGCCCGCGGCTCAGCTGAGTAATTTTCACCCGAAACAGCGTCGATCAGCTGTTCGGGTGAATTTGAAGCCCCCTCCTCGGGAGAAGAGGAGGGGGTGAGGCCCCAGGTAGGGGTTGAGTTCTCCGGGGCCGCCTGAGCTTGTAGCTTGGGCGGCTGAAGGATCGAACTCCCCCGTAGCCTGGGTCGCTCCCAGCTGGCCAGCGTCTCTGCTCCGGATTTCTTGGAGCAGAGCCAGGCGTTTGCGACCACCCCTGCCTGAAGGAAGGACTATGGAATAAAAGGAGCAGGCAGAGCGGTACAAGAGGAAAGGATGAAGAGGATTATTATATTTTACTCTCGAGCTTGATGGACTTTTTTAAACTTAAAGTGAAAGTGCGTCACAAGTGGAAGTAAAAGATGGCGGCTAAACCTCCCTCAAAAACTCTTCGGAGTGCTGGAACTTCTTCGACGCAACAATCATCATTGCAGGCGTTGCATCCTCCTGATGTGTTGACACCGAAGGATCTACAAGATGCTCTTGAAAAACATGCCCAGGTAATTCTGGAATCAATGGGTGATAAATTTGCACGGATGGAGGAGAAATTGGAGAAATTGGAGGAGAGAATGGAAGAGAGGATGGAACAGAAGTTCAGTGTGATGAAGGCAGACATTTTGTCTTCAGTGTATAAAGTGGCGGAATGTGTGGAAGACCTGGATGAAAAAGTGGAAGATTTGACTCAAAAGAATGCCATATTAGAAGCAAAAGTATTGGAGAATGAAGATTTAAGAGACAAAATGGACAGAGAATTGAGTCTTGCTCAATATTATCAGATGCAGTTTGCTGTTAGAATCAGAGGCTTAAAAGAGAATATTAAGGAAGATCTAAAGCAGCTGATTTCTGAGGCTCTGGAAGTGGTATTGAACCAGCCAGCATCTGAAATAAAGGGAGGCATGGATAAAGTGTTTCGTGTGAATTCATGGATTGCTAGACAGAGAAAGCTGCCTAGAGATGTGGTGGTTTATTTTGTAAAGAGGGAAATTAGAGATGAAGTTATACAAGCTGCCTATGATTCTAAAGTTGTGATTGCTGATCAAGAAGTTTTGGTTCTAAAAGAAATTCCTCCAAAGATTTTAAGGAGAAGGAAGGATTTTACATTTCTTGTGCAAGAGCTCAAACAATGAGATATAAGGTTCAGATGGGAGATCCCAGTTGGGTTGATGGTGATGCACGAAGGTAAAAGGTACCGTTTGGTTACTGTGATGCAGGCGCGTGATTTTTACAATAACGTTTTAAAAGCAACCCCATTATTACTTTTGGAAGCTGCAAAGAGATCTGGAGAAGGAGAACATCAAGAGGCTGAAGATGGACAGACAGAGGAGAACGGTGCTGGAGGAGATCAAGCTACAACTTCTTTGGATGATCTTAGAGAGCAGAGGGTGACGCGTGCTGCTTTAAAACGATTAAAAAATAAAAAATAAAAGAACAAGATCAGCAGAAGTCTATGGAACTTTCACAACGTACTTATAGCCAAGCAGTGGGAGGAACACGGCCTAAAAAAGATAGTCCTATCAGAGCAGCGCTTTAAGAGCTTTGGGATGATATGCATGACAACTAAATTTTTAACTTGGAACGTTAATGGACTAAATTCACCACAGAAGAGGCAGAAAGTTTTTCAATATTTAAAACAATTCAAGATAGATGTTATATGTTTGTAAGAAACGTATATTAGGGTTGTGGATCAAAAGTATTTACTGAACTCAAGGTTGGGTACGCGATCTGTTGCTTCTGCAATGAATAAGAAAAATGGAGTGGTTGTTTATGTTAAAAGTGCTTTAACAGCAGACTTAATTGAAGCAGATAAGCATGGAAGATACGTTATGATAGAGCTGCTGCTAGAAGGCAAAAAGACGCTTTTAGTTGGATTATATGCTCCTAATTAACAACAAGCTGACTTTTTTAGTTTACTTTATACAAAGCTTACCCAGTTGGATTATAAATCTGTTATTTTTATGGGGGATTGGAATGGTGTTTTGGATGTACAGATGGACAAGGCTGGAGCTTTTAAGCGCGTCCCAAGTCATGCTAGATTGCCTAAATCCTTTTTTTGAAATGAAGATTTTATATTAATAGTGTTTGTAGTTATTCTATATGAGCTAGAGAGTGATAGATTTTAGAGTTTACGGTTGTTAGCATGTGGTTGTTTATGATTCTTTTTTTTGTTTTTTATACCTTGTACTTAGCTCTGGGAAGTCAGGGGGGGAGGGGGGGAGGGGTAAGGAGGGAGGGATAGGGGAGGGGTAGGGGGGTTTGTTAAAGATAAAATGTATGATAAAACTTTTTAATAAAAAAAAAACAGTTTGCTTAGTGACTGTTCGAAGTTACAATGGCACTGAAAAAAGTGTCCCCCCCAAGCCACAGCCGAGCAAGACACCTGCCTGCCCGCCCGGCGGCGCTCTTCCTCCTGTCCGAGGTTTTCATTGTTGTGAGCATTTCTGTTGAGGATTGGCAGTGGGGGTGGGGTGGGGGGGATGTTTGGTTTTTATTTCCCCCGTCTGCTGGGTGGTTGCAGCAGGTTTTGGTCACTTCACATGACCCTGAGACACTGTGACCATCATAAATATGAATCGGTTGCCAAGCATCTGAATGTAAATCACAAGACCCTGGGGATGCTGCAACATTCCAGCTGATCGGCGCTTCTTCTGGGCTCAGCAGAAGCACCAGGATCAGCGCCGAGCTCCAGGTGGAGCCTGGCGCTGATCCTGGCACTTCCGCTGAGCCCTGACAGCCCTGCAGCTCCAGCCGTCTCTCGCTCAGGCTTGTGCGGTGCTGCCACCGGTTAAGTTCATTCCCCTCCCCTGCTAACACTTTTCTAGGATGGTCACATACCACCTGCCAGGTGCCAATGTGGTGGTTGAAAAGCCCTGCTCTGTGCACAAAAGTGGAAGGATGCCTTGATTCCCACCATGGACGAATGGTTTCAAAAGCTGATGGAATTAGCAGAGATGGCCAAATTGACTGTGCTGATAAAATAAAAAGAACATAAGTACTTCTGTTTCTACTTGGAAACCACTTCTGGACTTTGTGCTTGAGGTGGGGAAAAAATGATGTTATGATTTTGGTTTTTACTGATTAGAATGATTTGCCGATACCCAGACGGCTACAGCATACTAGTATAGAAATGTAAAAAGTCGAGATTTGATTTTAATGTCTGATTTTACTGCAACAGACAGAGTCGGAAGTCAATGCCTTTCGTTTCTTCCCCTCCCTTTCTTCACACCTTTTTTGTTTTCCCTCTTTCTACTGTTGTCCCCTGTTGTTGTTAGCTGCGAAGTCGTGTCCAACCCATCGCGACCCTATGGACAATGTTCCACCACGCCTTCTTGTCCTCTACCATCTTCTGGAGTCCATTTAAGCTCACGCCTACTGCTTCAGTGACTCCATCCAGCCACCTCATTCTCTGTCGTCCCCTTCTTCTCTTGCCCACCATCTTTCCCAGCATTAGGCTCTTCTCCAGTGAGTCCTTCCTTCTCATTAGGTGGCCAAAGTATTTGAGTTTCAGCTTCAGGATCTGGCCTTCTAAAGAGCAGTCAGGGTTGATCTCCTCTAGGACTGACCGGTTTGATCGCCTTGCAGTCCAAGGGACTCACAGGAGTCTTCTCTATTGTCCCCTACTATTTGCTTTTGTACTTTTACATTTTATGTTATAAATGAATAAAAATAATAAAAATAATAAAAAAGACTTGTGAATTTCAGCATCCGGAATTCTGGAATTTGAAGTCCACAAGTCTTAAAGTTGCCAACTTCGGAGACCCCTGCTTTGTGCTTTGGGCGAAACCACATTGTTCCTCCAGGGGTCAGCAAAATACAACAATTGCCTCTTAAGTAAGCAAGCTACACAGATTAGGCAATCCAGAGTTTTACCTTTTTGCAATCAGCTTGCATTGCTTAGAGGCAACCATTTTTGGATACATGGTGGACAGCTCTCTAATTGCCCAGACAACCTTTTGAAATGATAGCACATGGAAGATTTCATTAAACATGTATCTATTTATTGGGGGGAGGGGCACTGTATTAAGGGAATTTTCACCTTGTAATAAGAAAAATAGGAAAAGGCCAAAAGAAGCAACTTTTCTTTAAAAAAGAAGAAAGAAAGAAAGAAAGAAAGAAAGAAAGAAAGAAAGAAAGAAAGAAAGAAAGAAAGAAAGAAAGAAAGAAAGAAAGAAAGAAAGAAAGAAAGAAGGAAAGCCAGTTACTCAAATTCTGGGTGGTGCTAATTCTTCTGGAGATTTGGGCCACCAAGAAAGCAGTCTCACCTCTATTTGCTCTAAATGACACATAGAATCACAGGATTGGAAGGGACCTTAGAGGTCTTCTAGTCTGACCCCCAGCCCATGGCAGCAGTTCTTATATCATTCATACCACAGTAATTCATACCCAAAATTATCAACCCAAATGCTGCCTACAAAATCAACCAACTGGAGCAGTGTTTCTCAACTGTGCCAGCTTCAAGATGTGTTGACTTCAGCTCCTGGAATTCCCCAGCCAGCAGGATTGACAGCTTTTCAATTTTCTACCTTCACAGGTAGTTCTTGACTTATGACCACAACTGAGCTCAAAATTTCTATTGCTAAGTGAGACATTTGTTAAGTGAACCTTGCACCATTTTACGACCTTTCCTGCCACAGTTGTTGAGCGAATCACTGCAGATGTTAAGTTAGTAACACAGTTGTTAAGTGAAACCTGGCTTCCCTATGGACTTTGCTTGTCAAGAAGATCACAAAAGGCAATCACATGATCCTGGGACACTTATAACCGTCATGAATGTGAGTTGGTTGCCAAGCATCTGAATTTGGATCACACCCTCATGGTGATGCTGCAAAGGTTGTAACTCTGAAAAACGGTCCTAAATCACTTTGTTCGGTGCCGTTGCAACTTTGAATGGTCACTGAATGAACCATTGTAAGTTGAGGACTACCTCTGTGAAACTCCCAATGAGCAAGTATCTGCTTGCAACAGGCCGCAAACATCGCTCACAATCTACTAGAATATTTTAAGTGCTTACTCTAATAATACCTCCCCTGTTGCTCTCTTTGGAAATCGGACATTCTGCATTTGCTTTCTGCCTCGTTTATAAATAGATCCTGAAATCCACTGTAGGGAAGGGAGGATTGTTAGTTCCCGGGTGTCATGCCAATCTAAGTTGGCTCTTTGGTCAGGGGTTGGGTGTCAGCCTTGCGATAGCGGCTCCAAGCTGGATCGTGTTTCTGTCTCAACTCCATTGGCCAAAGAGGATCAGATGAGCACAACCATCAGGTCCAAGGAGGAGGGAAAAGTGTGAGTGAAAGGGCAGCTGGACGGGAAGGCCTTGACCCAGCAAAGACAGTGACCAGCCCCAGGGAAGAACTCAAGGTCTCCATTAAAGACAACTTCTGCTAGACCAAAGTCTTTGGCGCCCTGGGCTTCAGGAATGAATCCCAGGTGGAGAATTACTCAACTGCTGGCCCAGACAAGGAATTTTGCTACTGAAGCAGCTGGCCACGAAGAAGGATCTAGTGGTAAGTGAACTCAATAATTGCTACTAGTAGACTACTACTGTTACTACTACCAAAATTGACAATAACTCCAGCAATACCTGGGGATAGCAGAATCAAGGAAGAAGAATGGGGGGGGGGAGATATAATTGGAAAACCTGATATGTAGAGATTCCTTGATAGTTGGCTGGAGGTTGAATTTCCCACCCCAGCAGTCAAAACGAGATTCCTTTGTTTGTTACTTGTACTGTGTTATTCCTTGATGTACAAAAGCTAATAACAGTAAGAGAAAAATTGTGTGCCTCTTGGGGAAAACATCCCTGTTTCATTCGTGCTTTTCATTTAAGGAGAAACAATATACACTTTTAATACTGATGCTGAAAAAGCCTTTATTTTCCCGTAGAATCTGTCCACTATGTCCATAACAGATTGTCCTCTGCTTCCCAAGCTTGGTTCATCTCTCTTCTGCCAGCATTTTACTTAAGCAAAAATTTCACTTAAATTTATTTTAAGATTTAAAGAAGAAAATAAATGACTAAATAAAAGGAAAAGAAAGAAAGTTTAAACAAGATTGCTATTAACCAACATGCTGTAATCCTGCAAGGTAAAATGGTTAATGGTTGATAGGTGTCAATGAGAGTTTTTCCAGTGAAATACATTTTAATTATTTAATCATTCAGTGTTTTTAAGATTAGCTGGAATGCAACATCGATTGCTTGGCTTAGCATTTGTCTCCTAAGAAAGCATTTTGGCTTTTGATGTCCCACAAAGAAAGGACAAGACAAGTGACCTTGAGAATATCTTTTGCCTGTTTCCTCAGTACCAGAAATGTTAGTGACTTGAAGTTACACTAGGAGGCTTGTTAGCCAGAGAAAGCCTGGTCCCAGTGGTGGGATTCAGCCAGTTCACACCACCTCGGCAGAACCAGTAGCTAATTTTTTGTTGCCCAGGCCCAGATTGGACTTCCAGAAGCAGCATCCACACAGAGAACAGGTCATTTGAATTTGAATCCCACCACTGCCTGGTCCTAATTTTTAAGGTGCAACTTAGCATCCTCTGCCTCGCTTGCACCCTTGATTATTCCGTCTTTCCCTTCTGCGTATCAGCTCGGTTATGGAAGATTTTGAGCTTTGTGGTGGCGCTTCCATCAGTGGGCATCTGCTGGCTGAACGTGCAGCTGAGAAAGAGAGAACACTCCCATGAACGTCCTGAGTTCATCCCATATCCCCACCTGAGGATTCGGACAAAGGTAAAAATGTAGCAGGAGAGGGAATCGAAGCAGTTAGGCCAGGGGTGGGGAACCTTGGCTCTTTTATGACTCGTGGACTTCAACTCCCAGAATTCCTGAGCCAGCATGGCTCAGCTTGGAAAATTCTCCCTTTCCCCTCAGCATGGCTGGCTCAGGAATTCTGGGAGTTGAAGTCCACGAGTCATAAAAGAGCCAGGGTTCCCCCACCCCTGAGTTAGGCCCTTCATCTGGATTTGTGAAAGATTTCTTGCTTCTGAAGCTAATAATATAATCAAGAGTAGATCTTTTCCTTAATGATCCAGTCCCCCAAAATTAGGTTGGCGACAACCTTTTGGATCTAAAGCTTCCTCTTCTGAAGCTCTACTCACAAGAGTCCCCATTTTTTTATGGTATTAAGTGGATGCTTTTTTATTTTTCTGGGTGAGCTGAATTTTTATGCACAGGTAGTTCTTGACTTGCAATCACAATTATGCCCAGAATTCCCACTGCCAAACAAAGCAGTTTTGCCCCGTTTTACAATATTTTTTGCCACCGTTGTTAAGCGAATCACTGCGGTTCTTAAATGAATCGTGTGGTCCTTAAGCGAATCTGGTTTCCCCCACTGATTTTGCTCATTGGGAGATGACTGGGAAGATTGGAAATGGTGGTCACATGACCCCAGGACAGTAAAACAGTCATAAATACATGCCAGTGGCCAAGCGCCTGAATTTTGATCGCGTGATCATGGGGTTGCTCCAACGGTCGTAAGTGTGAAAACTGATCGCAAGTCACTTTTTTCAGTGCTATGTAACTTTGAATAGACACTGAATGAATGGCTACAATTCGAGGACTGCCTGTACTTAATTGCTGGCTACCTTATGGTGGGTTTGCGGTTAAGGTTCTGATATTTAAGTAATTGTTGATAAGAGGAAATAACTTCCTATATACTAAGACTCAGAGGCAAGTACAAGTTGGTGGATTTGTGGTACAATGTTCATGAAGGTTTATTTTTTTTTAAAAAATCAAGATGGCGGCCATGGCCTGCCATTGAAGCCCCACCCCTTCTAGAATATTCTAGAATATCACATGCATGGCATACATTAAAAGAGGTGGGACCCCCCCATCATGTCGTCATGGCTATTACCTTAACTTTTCTGACCTCCCCACCATAGCCATCCTGATGTATCACCCCCAGAGAGCTTTCTTTCTGCATTCCCTTTTTTCTCTTATTTATTTTAGGCCTATCCATGGGGCGATGGAAACCATAGCCTCTTTCACAATCCCCACACCAACGCACTACCCACCGGCTATGAAGACGTGGACAGCCACCACTGAGACCCTCTTAACATTTTCTCTTCTTCTTCTTGTAACCAGCTTCCTCTCCTAAGCGAGGACAAAGAATTATGGGGGTTTAACGCATCTTTCAGACAGATGTCTATCTATGGAGTCAATAAAATGCGTTTCAATGAACATAGCGCACTTCCTGTTATCGTGTTATTATGGATAGTGCTACCAAAACGGTCGGATTTTGAGTACAAAAGGGCACCTATCCAGATTCTGCTGAGGAAAGCTACAAGATCCCTTTCAAACAGAAACTTGATTGCTACTGAAAATACTAAGGCTTCGGGCCACTTTCATTTTCATTCTGTTCCTATGTGCCGATTCTTTGCAAACCACTGCAAAGTCCATTTTTATTTATTTCTTTTGAGCACAAAGGCAGAGAAGATAAGGTGACAGTCTTCTGTCCTTCAGGTGACTTAACAGGAGAGATGCAAAGTGAAGTTTTACACCTTGTCCTCTCCCAGATTGAAAAAAGCAGTGGTGTCACACATGCCTTATGAACTCGTGCAGTTTCTCCTTTCTTTAACGTAATGTTTGATTTTGCTCCTCACCAGAGTCAAGGGATCAGAACCTAATCCACAATTGTTTGTTTGTTTGTGAAATTTATATACTGCCCATCCAACTGTTGAGCGACAAAATGCATATTTTCCCACAAAACACGTGCTTACAAAGGAATGTGACCAGTAATACAGTATTTCATTCATACATTCATAGGTTCTCCATCCACTGAGAACTTGACGCTGGCTGATGCTACTTAACATGGCCGTACATGTTAAATATCAAAATAGGTGTGTTTACTAGCATGCTTTATCCTTCCATTAAACCTCTTTTTACATACTGCAACTTGAGTCATGGCAACTGCACTTCTTTTCTGGCTGGTCTGAAATCTTTCACTGCTTGTCCAAGTAGTTTCTTCACTCTTGACCCCATAGATGTCCTCCAGAGAGGTTTCATTTTTTTTAATCTGGATAGGCTCCTTGGGTTAGTAGGCAGAGAGATGTTGGGAAGTAAATGTTCCAGCTCCTCAGTCCTTTAACTTAGAACATATAACCAACTTGTGTAGACTGAAGAACAACAGCAAACATTTTGAACCAGCAAGAAAACCAATCCAATTGCCCTCGCTCAACTTCCAAACAACTCCACCTGGAATTACTGAGGATTTTCATTGACATACTCCTCTCGTACAGGTATCCTCGACCTATGACCACAACTGAGCCCAAAATTTCTGTTGCTAATTGAGACAGTTAAGGGAATTTTGCCCCATTTTATGACCTTTCTGACCGCAGTCGTTAAGTGAATCACTGCAGTTGTCAATAACACAGTTGTTAAGTGGGTCCGCCTTCCCCATTGACTTTGCTTGTCAGAAGGTCGGGAAAAAGTGACCACATGACCCTGGGGCACTGCAATCGTCATAAATACGAGTCGGTTGCCAAGCGTCTGAATTTTGATCGCGTGACTATGGGAGGAAGCTGCAATGGTCGTAAGTGTGGTAAATGGTCATAAGTCACTTTTTTCCAATGTTGTTGTAACTTCAAACAGTCATTAAATGTACTGTTGTAAGCCAAGGACTACTTGAACAGGGGAGTTGGCTATCCTTTGGTACTTCCAAAGACACTTTTTCAAAAGACAACTGGACTTTCCTTGAAGAAGTTTTGCTTCTCATCCAAGAACCTTCTTCCTGATTTCCGATTCACTCAGAACTGAGGAAGCTTCTTGGATGAGAAGTGAAACGTCTTCAAGCAAAACCCAAGGAAGTCCAGTTGCCTTTTGAAAAAGCACCTTTGGGACAACCATGACCTGGTTGACGGAGAATCTCTAGAGACATTCATCCTTTGGTAGCATCAGAAGGTGTGATGGTCTCCGTTGGGCTTCCAGCCCCCTCATTATTTCCTGCATCTGTCTCATTTATCATCGCTTTGTACTGCCGTTTGAAGAATCCAAGCTGGAAGGAAAAAGAAAGAAAATCCAGTTCAGCATTGAGTGATAATGGCTACAAATTAGATAGATGCCCGATCTGACAAGGTATGCGATCTACAGGAATCCACAAATCAATTGGTTTATTCCCATAGACCATGGGTCGGCAACCCGCGGCTCCGGAGCCGCATGCGACTCTTTGAGCCGTCTCCTGCGGCTCCCAGCCGCCCGGTGCGCGCGCACCTCTTCGAACGGGCAGTGGTGCGCGCGCACCTCTTCGAACGGGCAGTGGTGCGCGTGCACCTCTCCAAATGGAGAGTGGCACCGCCCATTTGGAGAGGTGCGTGCGCACCTCCCCGAATGGGCGGAGGTGCGCGCGCACCTCCCCAAACCTTTGGAGAGGTGCGCGCGTACCTCCGCGCGAACGGGCCGCGGTGTCGCTCTTTGAGGAAGCTGCCGCGGCCCGTCTGCAAAGCTGCCAAAAGTGGCAGCTTTGCAGACGGGCCGTCGCCGTCGGGCAACCAGGAACCAGTTCCATCTCACTTTTAAAAAAAATGGCAACCGCGTGCGTCTGCGCATGCGCAAAAAAACGTTTTGCCCATGCGCAAAACGTTTTTTGCGCATCCGCGTGCATGGACACACGCACGCGGCTCCCAGTTTTTTTAATTTGTGATGGAACCGGTTCCCGGTGGCTCTTTTCCTTTTTTAGGTTGCCGACCCCTGCCATAGACGCTTTTCCAAAAGGCAATTGGACTCACTTGGTTTTTTTCCCCTTGAAAACATTTCACTTCTCATCCACTTTCACTTCGGTTCTGACTGAAAGGCGGGGAATGGAAGGATTTATTTCTTTTATACAAATCTTTCCATTCTGCACCATTCAATCAGAACTAAAGAAGCTTCTTGGATGAGAAGTGAAACTTTTTCAAGGAGAAAAAAACACAACCCAGGGAATTCCACTTGCCTTTTGGAAAAGCATCTTTCGGTCAACTATGACTTAAAATGATTGAGAATATCTATAGACCAGGGGTGTCAAACTCAATTTCATTGAGGGCCACATCAGCATTGCAGTTGCCCTTGGGGGGGGCGGGTGGGTGTGGCCAGGGTGGGCATGGCCTACTGGGTGGGCGTGGCTGGAGTGGGTGTGGCCTACTGGGTGGGCATGGCCAGCTCTACATCGTTCGCATCAAGGGTGCTTGTGGGGGCCTGGGCAGGAGTGGGACAGATCTGAGGGTCTCTGGCAGAAGGAGATGGGACCGGGGCAAGTGCCAAGGCATGGTCCACTGGAGGAGCCTCACTGTTCCTCTCAGGCCATGGTGGTGGTGGGGGGGCTGGATGGTGGCACGGAGATCAAATGCCCAGCCCAGCCCTCAAGCACCCGAAGCACTAAGCCCAGCCCCACTTTCCCAAGGTGGGTGCCCAGCTGCACTTACCTCCTCCTCAAGGCTGCTGCTGCTGTGTTTGCTCTCCTTAGCCAGGTTGCTCATGATGGGTACGAGGGCAAAGTCAAGAGGGAGGCCCACTCCCTCTCCATATGAGGAGACCTGGCTTTGTATCCAAAGCTTCCTTAGCAATAGGGTGGGAGACCCCCCAAGATAGGCCAGGAGGAGGGGGCAAGGGGAAGGTGAAAGGGCAGCAGGGCAGGACTAAGGCAGGACTTCCCTCAGACCCTCCCTCTCCCTCCCTCCCTCCCTCCCTCCCTCCCTCCCTCCCTCCCTCCCTCCTTCCTTCCTTCCTTCCTTCCTTCCTTCCTTCCTTCCTTCCTTCCTTCCTTCCTTCCTTCCTTCCTTCCTTCCTTCCTTCCTTCCTAGAGTGGTGGGAAAATATTTGAGATGAGGGAGGGAGAAAAACAGGCAAGAAACGCAGCTGGGGAAGTGTCATCCTTCGTGAGGAATGAAGAAATGCACCATTGCCTGGAAGTGGCCAGCACGTGGCCCTCGCCTTGGTGGGCTTTTGGGGAGGGGATGCCATGAACAGCATGAAAGTCGATGTTACCTGCGCAATGCTGCCCAGCCCCCAGCCTGCCCGATTTTGGCAGGCAGTGGGGCGCTCTCCACATAGTGCCGAGAGGCTGAGCCGGGTGGCATGAATCTGAAGAGGAGCGCAATGCTGCCCAGGCCCTAGCCTGCCTGAAGTAGGCAGGGCCATGTGCTGGCCATTTCCAGGAGATGGTGCATTTCTTCATTCCTCACAAAGGGTGATACCTCCCCACCGTGCACCCAGGGGGCAGTGCTGATGCGGCAGGGGCTGGTCCCTCGCTGTTTCCAGACGGCCTCATGGAGCTAAGACTGAATGTATTTCAGCATAGATGGCCACCACGAAATTGTACATTGGCCCCCGACCGGTCTGGGCCGGGGCCAAGGCAGCGGGGGCTGTTCCCTCACTGTTTCCAGGATGGGTTCGCGGGCCACATGAAACCACTTTGCGGGCCGGATCCGCCCCCTGGGCCTTGTGTTTGACATGTCTGCTCTAGACAATTGGTTTATTGAAACACTGAAGGGTGGACAGAAATGGACATCCTTCACTTAATTAGTAGATTTTTCTCCTCTGTTTCAGATACCTCTGCCCCTTGGCTTTAGCAGAACCACTTGTGTTTGGGAAAAGCAATAACTTGACATGTTGTCCCATAATATAAAAGTACGTGGGAAGCGGGAGAAAAGGTGAGATGCTGCCGATGGAACGGTCAGAAAAGAGAGGATATAACCAGCAGTTGTGTTGTGATTCAGGGTCAGCCTGTGGGTTCGGCAGTTGGGTCGGACGACTCAGAGGAGGAGGAGGAGGGGGGTGTTGAAGAGCTTGATGAGAGTCCCCAGCCAGGCCCCTCTCATCTGGTCACAACGCAGACCCAGCTGTGTGAGCCTGACAGCGTGGATGAAGATGACCCACAGCTGGCCCTGTTCAAGGACGCCTGACGCAGGGGGCAGTCAATCAGGAGTAAACAGAGGAAGGCGATGGGGCTCCTCGGAAGGAGGCAGAGAGAAGCCACGCCCTGAACTGTATTTAAGGGGGAATGCATGGGAGGGCTGGTTTGCTGAAGGCAACCGCTTGAATAGTTCCTGTTTCATAGCTCCTGTTTCATGGTTGGTGTCTGTTTTATGTTAATAAATTTGGCAGGCTTTATTCCAGCCTCTTGCCGTTTGTAAAGGGGTTGTCCCTGCCTTTTCTGCAGGGCTGGTAGCAGGCTGGTACAGAACAAGTTGTATAATGCAGAAACCCCCAATCTTTCTAGGTTGGTGGCCTGGAGGGAAAGGGAAGGGCAGGCACGGGGTGGCCCTAGCGCCCACACGACGCTTGCTTGCGGCGGCACTAGCGTGAGTGGGGGGCATGCACACAAACACGTGCATGCACTGTCCAGCCATTCATGCAGCCTCGTGGCCAATAGCCATGGTCCAGTAGTGAGCCATGGCCCACAGGTTGGGGACCCCTGGTATAGTGTGTAAAGGAAGAAATCAGTGTCCCTAACTTCTCAGGCTATTAAAAAAAGACAGTGGGAGATTTGTGCCCAAACTGGCAAGATTCTGCTAATGTAGCCTTTACAATGAAATAGAATTATTTCATCTGCTCGTGTTTCCCATCTTGTCCACCTGGAAAGGCTGCTACATTACTAGGATGGAAGCTGACTACTAAAATGTTCATTGCAAGCCATTTTCTCTTTCAAGACTTACCTTATACAGAGCCGCAACGATCAGAACAAGGAGTACAAGACCACCCACGGCGCTGCCAATAATGATGGGCACAGAGTTGTAGGCCTCCAAGAACTCCACTGTGGTCTTCCCCTGGAGGAGAGGAAGGGATGGATCATACAAGGGAAGCTAGAATCCTCTGATCACAGCTTCCTCCCTCCGTACAGTCCTTATCCAGTGGATCCAGAAGTTCTCATTACAATCTTTATGTCAACGTCCCGCTCCAGTATCCAAATAATAGTCCAGGATTATTTTCATTTCTGAAAAGCTTACTGTTTATTTGAATGCATGGCCTGGTAAAGGCGAAGGAAAACTAACTCTAAAATCCCAAGGCATCATACCATAGCATAAAACAATGACTTTCCCAGCCAACCCCCCCCACCCCCACCCCAGATGTCCCAGTAGTTCATGTAAACAAGTTCTTTTTTGTTATGGGAACTGTCTGCTATCTTCTTCACACCTGCTAGAATGCCCTTGAAAGTTTTCCAGACTGCTGGTTCTCAGCAAACCTCCGTAGAACTGGAGAGATTCCATTTCTCTAACTAACCCATTCGAAAGCAATACCTCCCCACCTTACTCTAACGACAAAAAGACAAAAGAGAGGCATGTAGCTGCCAAATTTTCACCCTTGACTGATACCTCGGAGGAGAGGAGTCATTACCTGGTCCTGCACGAATCCCTCTTTCTGCTTGTATTTGCTCTTGTCATAGGAAACTTGGGCAGAACTCATTAAAGTCAGCTTCTTCTGCTTGGTCTGGAAGAAGACATAAAGACCGTCAAAGGTGGGGAAGCTGGTTGCTTGAAAGGCTGAACCAGAGAGGGAAGGATGAAGAATTACAGGTTGACCTTGACTCACAACCTCAATTGAGCCCAACATTTCTGCTGCTAAGGAAGACACTTGTTCAGTAAGTTTTGCCCCGTTTCACGACCTTTCAGTTGTTAAGTGAATCCCTGCAGTTGTTAAGTCTGCAAAACAGTCGCTAAGTGAATCTGGCTTCCCCCACTGACGTTGCCACTCAGAACGCCGCAAAAGCTGACCACGTAACCCCGGGACACGGCAACCATCACAAATATGAGTCAGTTGCCAACTGTCTGAATTTTGATCGCATGACCATGGGGATACTGCAAAGGTCATAGGTATGAAAAACGGTCACAACTCACTTTTTTTCAGCGCTGTTGTAACTCTGAATAGTCTCTAAGTGAACTGCTGTAAGTTGAGGGCTAAACTGAACTGGCGTTAATGGAAATGTTATTTGTAGACACAGACATGCCAGTGGCCCTTGGCCTATCTTCATTGGCCAAATCCCATCCAGCTACCAAAATATACATGGGGAAAAAAATCCTAGGACTTATCATTTCTTGATGGTGATAATAATTCTGTGGGACAGTTTTCACCATTATACATTACAGAGCTATTCCATATACAGGGAATTTTGCTCTGAAATCAGTATTGTGTTCCTATGTCCTTTGATGCTTTGGCATTTCTGTTATTATTTATTTATTATTTATTAAATCGGTTTATATACCGCGCTACTCCCGAAGGACTCAGGGGGGTTTACAAGGCAAAATTTAAAAACAATACAATATAAAATAAAAATAAAATTAAATTAAGTCTAGCCCCAAAAAATTAAAATCACAATTTAAAAACATTAAAACCCCTCAGTCCAGACCAGATAGCTCAAAGAGCCAGGTTTTTAGGTCCCAGCGAAATGAACGAAGGTTGGGGGCAGTCCGGAGTTCCGTTGGCAGTTGATTCCATAGGGCAGGCGCACCCACAGAGAATGCCCTCCCCCTAGGGATCGCCCGTTGGTAATCCTTGACCGGCGGTACCCTGAGGAGCCCTCCCTGTGGGAGCACACAGGACGATGGGAAATTGACGCTGGCAGCAGGTGCTCCCTCAGATAATCCGGGCCCATGCCATTTAGGGCTTTATAGGTCATCACCAGCACCTTGAATCTCACCCAGAGGGCAACTAGAAGCCAATGCAGCTCGCGAAGAAGAGGTGTTACATGGGAGTATTGGGAAACTCCCATCACAACTCGCGCGGCTGCATTCTGCACCAGCTGAAGCCTCCAAGTGGTCCTCAGGGGCAGCCCCATGTAGAGAGCATTGCAGTAGTCTAGCCAGGAGGTCACAAGAGCATGGGTGACTGTGCGTAGAGCATCTCGGTCCAGATAGGGCCGTAACTGGCGCACCAGGCGAACCTGGGCAAAAGCCCCCCTGGCCACGGCTCCTATATGATCTTCCAAACTGAGCTGTGAATCCAGGAGGACGCCCAAGTTGCGGGCCCTATGAACAGGGGGTAACACCTCACCCCCCCATAGTTAACGATGGAAAAGATTGGTTGACTCAGCCTTCCATCCTTCCGAGGTAGGTAAAATGAGGACCCAGATTGTTGGGGGCAATAAGCTGACTTTGTAATAATGCCGCTTGGGGGGGAGGGGGAAAGCCCTAATAAGCAGGCATATACATAGAATGAAGGCTATTGCTAAGCACATTTGATTTGTGCTTAGATTGTAAGCCGCCCTGAGTCTTCGGAGAAGGGCGGGATATAAATGGGATTAAAATAAAATAAAATAAAATAAATAGTCTGAGATGCCGGTATGCACAGCCACTCAGTCTTGGCAGGATTGAGACGAAGCCTGTTTCTCCCCATCCAAATCCGGACCGCCTCCAGGCAACAGGACATCACGTCGAGGGCATCAATGGCTTGGTTTGGCGTGGAAAGAAAAAGCTGGGCATACTGATGATACCCCACCCCGAAACCACGAATGAGCTCACCCAGCGGCTTCATATAGATGTTGAACAAGAGGGGAGAAAGGACCGACCCCTGAGGAACTCCACAAACGAGAGTCCTCGGGGCGGACCTCTGCCCTCCCATCAACACCGACTGTGAGCGGCCCAGGAGGTAGGAGGAGAACCACTGTAAAACAGTGCCCCCCACTCCCAACCCCTGGAGACGTCGCAGTAGGATACCATGGTCGATGTTGGTCTCCACAATCTAAATCCCAGGGGTCCCAACCTGTGGAGTATGGCCCACTACCGGGCTGTGGCCTATTTGCAACCGGGTCACAAGCGCCGGTGCTCGCAGCCGCACTCGCACAAGCAGTGTCCCAAAGGCTCCTCTTGTGTGTGAGTGGAGCTGCACATACAGGTGCACTGGGACACCACTTGCACAGCCCAGTTCCATCTCCCTCCAGGCCGCGAAGCTGCAAAGGTTGGGGACCACTGATCTAAGCTGAAGAACGTTTGGCTCAACAGTTCCTCCAAAGGAAAGATAATTTTTCAGGATTTCTTCTGGAGCTGTGAAATAAACAATTTCCCACTAGCTTTGTCCTACTTCCCCACTTCCCAGGACTGCTACTCTACTTGAAGCAAAGGTACTGTGGTGTCTTCATTTATCCTTCCCTATTGCTTTGATGGTAGGCTTTACCACTTCCATGTACTGGCCAGTTGTTTTTGTCTTTTGTTGCCTCACCACAAATAGTCAACGTAATGGAGGAAAAATGAAGATGACACCTAAAAAAAACCCCATCTGTATTTTTGTATCATGGGCTGCAAAGATGAAGTCAACACGCTGAAGGAAAAAATGAGAATGAGAACCAAGAAACACCCGTGTTTCTCTATCATGGGCCAGACTGCGGTAGCTTTGATCAACTCTGTGTAGAGAATTAAGGAATACATATGGTAGTGAAGTCAATGCATATGCCCTTAATGCAAACACACCCTAAAATGTAGTTGGTTTTCTACAGACGTGATGGTGTATTATTATACCACAAAAGGCACTTCCCTGTCCTGCTTTCTAACCCAATAAAGCCTCAGCAGATGCCTCCATACCTCAGAAAGCCACCCGGAGCTGATGTCCCCCTTGATCTTGAACTCAATAGGTTGATGGAGCTCCAAGGATGGAACATTGCAAGTGATTGTTTTACAGGTGGCTACAGAGCAGTCCTGCAAGACACAGAAGAACATGGTCAAGTCTGGTTGTAGGAATGTGTACGGATTTCCTGTGACCACGGGGGCCGACCGTAAGGTCACCATTTATCCAGATCCCCCGGGTCCGTCTGCTTTTTTTCAAAGGAGACTTCCTGGCAATAGCACCACATATACTCACCAAAACAGGTTTTTTGCTTAGTTGTTTCACAAACTCTTTGGATCCTGGAGTGTTTGTTCCAGGAACGCAAATGACCTGGGGGAGCTGATGGACAAAAGAAAGGAACAATCGCAAAATCAGGAGGCATTATAAGAGGCCCCATTTCGGAGCTTGAAGAACAAGTCACGGAAGAGCTTTAATCTTGCACGGTTTATCTTTACAACCTTGAACATTTTAGAGCAGGGGTAATTTTCCCAAGGGACCACATGAGAAACTGGAATTGTTATGGAGGGCTGAACCAATCGGCTGAACTTAATTCTGCTCAGTATTAATTTTATCACGTTTTAAAAAGGGGTGAGTTCTATGGTTTTGATTCGCTGCATCTAATTTATATTTACTTTTTAATTTCCACTTGACCTCATGCAGGCCGGACAGGGACAGCCAAAGGGTGTAAATGACCTGAAAATGCCCAGGCCTGCCTTAAAGCTAAATGGGGATGTTGCATTGAGGTTTAGGGCACATCCAATAGGTATTTTACATAAGTCTCCTTAGTACACTGAGAGTTAATGAAGGGAGGGAACAAAATGGGTTGCTTGAAAGCATCTATCCTACTTTGATGGTGGTGGTAAGCTCTCACCAATCTCTATTCAATTATGTGAGCATGGAGCAAAGATTTCTGAAAAACATTTATCTTCTTGGATCCGAGAAATCAACCAGCTTATTTGTCAATTTATTTTTGGCAATGGCCATCTAGAATATTCCTGGGGAACTGGCAAGGATTGATTGGGTGATGTTGTTTCTTCTCAGCTTGTACTCAAAGACACTTCCTCTAAGCAAGAAAGTTCTGTTTATTGCTTATGGTCACTGGCCTGGTTATCCCTCTTGAATTGTGTTTCCATCTTAGTCCCTGACTAAATGTTGACATGGACAAGAATTCTGAATTTCTATGTTCCAGAAAAAGATGGTTGTATGTGCCAATTAGTTTCTCTTGATACTAAATGAGGTATTTTAATGAGATCTATATACCTTAAAGGTAAAGGTAAAGGTTCCCCCGCACATGCGTGCCAGTCGTTTCCGACTCTAGGGGCCGGTGCTCATCTCCGTTTCAAAGCCGAAGAGCCAGCGCTTGTCCGAGGACGTCTCCGTGGTCATGTGACCGGCATGAGTAGACGCCAAAGGCACACAGAACACTGTTACCTTCCCACCGTAGTGGTCCCTATTTTTCTACTTGCATTTTTACGTGCTTTCGAACTGCTAGGTTGGCAGAAGCTGGGACGAGTAACAGGCGCTCACTCTGTTATGTGGCACTCGGGATTCAACCCGCCAAACTGCCGACCTTCCGATCGACAAGCTCAGCATCCTAACCCACTGAGCCACCACATCCCTTTTCTATATACCTTACAAAATAATAATTAAACTTGACTCTGAAACTTGGGCCCAAAACATATTCAGCCATTAACCCGATTTTTCTTTAAAATTAAGTTGCTATAATTATATACAAATATGTATTACTGACTCTTTTTTTATTAAACATGCTTGTCTTTGCGCCTAAAAAGTGAGAGAAATTAAGGAATGGGTGAAGAGGAGAAAAATCCAAAGTGACATTTCCCCCCAACTTTATCAAATTTCAAAAATGAATTTGAAATATGGGTTTGAAATATTAATGAGTAATCTACTATTAAGGGATGAATATTTGCTTACCCAATAAGAAATCTATTGCTAACTCAATTTATACCCATTAAACATTATTTGTTTTTCAAATAACTTGAACGCTTTTGGCCAAATAAACCTCAAAATAATATTTGAGAAATGCTTTTCTTCTGTTTAACCCTAACCCCACCCAACCTTTTATTGTGCAATTTGGTAATTAGTGGAGGGATTTCTTGCTGTACAATTTTGCTACGTCAGTATTTATCTTAGTTCCATTAATCCAGGACAAGCACTTATATTCTCTTTTTTTTTATTAAAGAGTTTTACAAAAACAAGATTTTACAATACATCCCCAAATCCCACCCACCCCAAACCACCCCCCTTCCCCCCCACTTCCCAGAGCTAAATACAGGGTTATAGTTATAATAATCATATTCTAACTAAAGATTATCCATAATATAAAATTAACCAAATTCATAATGTGCTTTAACTCCCCTTTAACATAGATACATACAAAGTACTAACACTAAAATCAATAACAATATCCCTCTAAAATCTACTCATAAGCTAAATGGAACTTTTTAGTCCCATATTTATTCTGAATATAATCTATCCATCTCCTCCAAACTGAAATATATCTTTCTTGTGAATGATCCTTCAAATAAGCAGAAATCTTAGACATTTCTGCAAGATTTGAAACTTTAAACACCCAACACTTATATTCTCATCAACACAGCTCCACAGGAAATATACCTCTTTAGGGACATCCAAGATTGCGTTCCAGATCTGTGCTCCATTGAGTGACACAGGAATACGAAAAGTTACTGAAACAGGAACTTTTCGATGAAACGTGTTCTTCAGCTACATTGGAAGAGAATGCCGCATAAGTGAGCGTAGACACCCAATATTCTTAGCACGAGTCAATATTTTGTTTTTCTAGGGATGGGTCCCCCCTTGTAGGGACAATTGTGCACTTAAAATTGCTTCTTTACTTATGCTCCCATGATACCACCTTATTCCCAGCCAATAAGTGACACCAGCCTAAGCCCTTCTTAGCTGTATCCGTGTAAGAATAGTGATCTTCTGACATTGGCCAAGGACATCTTGAAGAGAGATTAAATCTGCCCCTAAATTTTGAGGGAAGTTGGAGGATTAGAATAACCGAGAATGATGGCAATAGAAGCCAGACAGGAATGAACAATAAACACCCTGTTTACCACCTTGTATTCTCTTATTTCGGGGTTGAGTCGGGGTGCCTGGATGGTGCTGAGCATTTATTGACCCAGAATTTGCAGCGGATATTTTTTTCTTGGTGCCCTAGGAGAGAGAGAGCTGCCCCTACCTAGGATTGAACTCTCAACCTTCTGAGTGGGAGGCAAGCATCTTCACTACACCACCACGCCACTCATCAACGGGGATGCTAAATTTCATGCCAATATATTTTTCTACCAACTCAAGGATTGTTGTTGTGAGTTGCGAAGTCATGTCCGACCCATCCCGACCCCATGGACAATGTTCCTCCAGGTCTTCCTGTCCTCTACCATCTTCTGGAGTCCATTTAGGCTCACGCCTACTGCTTCAGTGACTCCATCCAGCCACCTCATTCTCTGTCGTCCCCTTCTTCTCTTGCCCTCAATCTTTTAACTCAAGGATGGATGGAGAATATTTAATGATGGAGAAACCTCTCTAGAAAACTGATGACTGGCAATTTCGGAGTAGCGGACAGTACCTAAGGTACATTTTTACAGAATAACAGAGTTGGAAGGGACCTTGGAGGTCTTCTAGTCCAACCCCCTGCTCAAGCAGGAGACCCTATACCATTCTGGACAAATGGCTGTCCAATCTCTTCTTTAAAAAAACCTCCAGTGATGGGGCACCCACAACTGACCTTCGCTCATTTTGCCGGGACCTGAAAACTTGGCTCTTTGATCTGTTTGGTCCAGACTGTGGGGTTGTTAATTTAACTGGGTTTTAGATTTACTCTTGGGGCTTGTATTTAATTTAATTGTTTTAATTGATTTTAATTTTTTTGTATTTCATGGTTTTAACTGCCCTGTAAACCACCCTGAGTCCTACGGGAATAGGGCGGTATACAGTCCTACGGCAATAGGGCGGTATACAAATTCAATAAAAAAGAGCCTTGGTGGAGCAGTGGGCTAATGCCTCCTTAAGTAACACCAGCTGCCTGCAATTAGTGCAGGTTCGAGTCCCACCAGGCTCAAGGTTGACTCAGCCTTCCATCCTTCCGAGGTAGGTAAAATGAGGACCCAGATTGTTGGGGGCAATTAAGCTGACTTTGTAATAATGCCGCTTGGGGTGTGTGTGTGTGAAAGCCCTAATAAGCAGGCATATACATAGAATGAAGGCTACTGCTAAGCTTGTAAGCCGCCCTGAGTCTTCGGAGAAGGGCGGGATATAAACGGAATTTTTAAAAATAAATAAATAAATAAATAAATAAATAAATAAATAAATAAATAAATAAATAAATAAATAAATAAATAAATAAATAAATAAACAAACAAACTAACTAACTAACTTCTGGAGGCAAACATTCCATTGCTTAGTTTTGCTTAGTGTCAGGAGATTTCTCCTTAGTTCCAGATACAATTTTTCTCGCTTTCCAAATGCTTCTCAGAGGAAGAATGCATCCATCACTAGGTAAATGTGCTCCATTCTTAAATCTTCCTCCACCTTGATAAGTAAAGCCCTGTCTGTTCTAAGTTCTTGATCAGAAAGTGATCCACATCCTTTTCACCTCATATCGATGTTCCACAGTCCGAGTTTCATTTTCCTGCCCGGCAGAAAAATTAACGTACTTGGTTGACTCATCCAAGCTGGAAAAAAAATGGTGAAAGATTGTGGGGAAAAAAATACGTTATGCAATTGACCAGAATTTTGAGTTAATTAAGATTACAGTTGTGTTCCAATCATTCCTCAGCAATGCGCACCAGGGAAAATAGGGTCACATAGGTGGGTGTGTAAACAATCTTTCTAACGCTTCAGAGCAACCTCTTGGGAGTTGGTCAAGCAATGGGAGATCTTCTCCGCAAAGACTTGCAGCCACTTACCTATTGATGAAAACATAGATTGCATACTTGACAGGCAGCTCCATTTGATGAACCATGTCCTCTGTGACAGCAACATTATTTTCACTGGAGGGACACAAGGAAAAATGGGCAGAGCAGCAAACGTGGCACACATGCACCTCTCTTAATTACAGCAACTACTAAATGCTGTGCTCTTCCCCCTCCCCCCCATCGCATTACATTCAGGATCATCTGATGTAAAAGTTAGAACTTCTTAGCAGTGAAGCTGTATTTATTTAAAGAGCATTTGCACAACAGGATGCTTCCAGATGTTGTACTATTTAAAGCCAGATGCATTGAGGTCAATGGGATTAGTCACGGCCAGGGAAATTGCTGTCATTGGTTGAGTTTAGATGGTTTTAAAAGGAGGATCAATAGGCTGATGGAGAATTGGGGTCTCAAGAGCTATTAATACTGATAGCTGTTGACCTTCTGAATCATAGGCAGCAAGTTCTAAATCTTGGGTTGCTGGGAAGTGACAGTGGGGAATTCACTTTTCTGTCTAGGTTATGAAGTTTCTAAATATATTCACTTGACTGCAGTGTGACATAAAATATTGAGCTAGATTAATTTATCTATCAAGGCTCCCCTTCTGAACTTGGTATGTTCTGAGGCTATGTTATTATACTTTGTGGAGCACAACACTTGTGGGATGAGTCTAGAAAGCTCTGGACGTTGCTAGTGGAAAAATGACTGTAGGCAACATGACTGCTAATCTGATTTACATAGGAGAATGTTTGCATTTTAGTCGTGGGAACTTTTACCTGGCAGCCGTGGCATTGATCCGTACCACACTTCCTAGATCTGCGTCTTGGGAAACAAAAAAGCTGACGAGGAAGACCACCTGGACAGAAGGAGACACAAAACAAGCAGTGGGCCCAGAATGCTTAAAGCAGAACTGTGTCAGTTTTATATTTCATTAACAAACAAAAACTTTGGCCATGAGAAACTTGGAAGCCATTTTTCAGCTCCGTCAAAGAGCTACAATCCCAAGAAATTGGGGGGTGGGAGCAGTGACCTGTAAGCCTTTGTGCAAGAGTAATTTTAGAGCCAAATTTTGTCCACAATTGTTTATTGTGAAATAATTCTTTGGACTCACAACTAGATCAGGAGCAAGACATTCTATCTTAATGCAGTTTTGTGATTTTTGAGAACAAGCTATGGACATTCTCACAAAATAGCCATTGTGGGCTCTTTTTATAGAGACTTGTAGTGCCTTGAGTTGCTAAATGTCCATGGAGATTCTAAATCATCCAGGTCATGGTTGTCCCAAAACTTTCTTTTTTTCCCCAAAGTACTTTGTTTCTTCCTTGAAGATGTTTCGCTTCTCATCCAAGAAGCTTTTTCAGTTCTGAAGAACTGAAGAAGCTTCTTGGATGAGAAGCGAAACGTCTTCAAGGAAGAAAAAAAAAGTCCAGTTACTTTTTGGGAAAAAAACAACTTTGGGACCCTAAGTTGCTACTAACTCTTGATTTTATAGATAAGGCCAACCACCTCAATTGGGCAAAAGATTCCATGTATTAAGAGTATTGCCAACACCATAAGACAGCTTTTGGATGGAGACTGTCAACCATTCTTGGTCTTTGGGTGGAGGCCGTCAACTACTCTGGTGTTACAGATGGTCACCTTCTCCACATGCAGGAAGAGAGTACCTCAGCCATGCTCCGGAAGATGGGATGATTGATGTCACAGGTGGTGTTCCTCACTAGAACTTCCTCTGCAGCAGGAACAGATTTGCATTTAATGACCATATATTTTCTGTTGGACTGAGGAAAACAGGACACGATAATGAATGTCACTGTTGATAGACAGTATCGTCCTTGACCATTCCCCAGCTCTTCCACTCTGGTGTCTCTGATTTCTTTATACTCACCTGCACTAGTAAAAACCTGCGGTAGGACAGTGAAGACGGGTGGAGGAAAGTCAACCTGGTGCTGTAAGAATCTTCTCCGTCATTCCGGATGAAAACAGTAGCATTGACTTCAGGGGTTAGGCCAACTACCAATTCATTCAAGCTGAAGGAAAGACGAAGATAATCCTTGTCGATCTTAAAAATATGAAAGCTTAAATAAAGTCCCATCTGGAAGCCTCTCCTTTAACTTGGAGAAACCTACCGCAGATATATAGAGGCTTTCTAAAGAAGTAGTATTGTGAACATGGTTTACATGTTCAGGTTTTTTTTATAGTGGCTTTAGATCTTCCATGGGTAGTGTGCGTTGAAGGCTACTCATACTTTGTCCAATAAAGCTTGGAGAGATTTTATGAAGAGGTGGTTCCAATGAGTTGTCTAACGCATCTAAAAAGGACCTGTCATGACTGCGGTGTCAAAGGATAAGAGCACTGATCTTGCAGCTTGAGACTGGATCAGGGATTGGTGGCTGGATAACTACCAGTTGGAGTAGTGGTTAAAGTACTGGGCTAAAAACCAGAAGACAGTAGGTCTTCCTTAGGCATATAAGCCAGTCTCTCTCAACACAACCCACCTAACAGGATTGTTGTTGTTGTAGGGAAAATAGGACCAGTAGGTACGTTCACCATCTTGAGTTATTTATAAAAAAGCAGGATAAAATGAGAGTAACTGGCTGAAAAGAAGAAAGTGTGGATAACTGAGATGGTAATACTAGGAGACCATAGAATAGCAGACAAAGAACTGGAGAAGATCACAAAGCATCAAGATTTGAACACTGAAATTGGAAGATTATGGCATAAACTGGCCGGGGTGTTTCCAGTGGTTATTGGCACATTGAGTGCCATACCAAAAATCTTAGAAGGCATTTAAAAAAATCTGATCCTTGATAAAATTTTCATATGTCAATTATAAAAGGCCACATTGCTTGAATCCGCCTATATACTACACAAATACGTTACAACATGCTACGTTCTGGGAAGAACTTGATGCATATGAAGGCCAAAGAACTGGCAGCTGGAATTTCACATTTTTGTGTACATGATAATGATAATGATAGTAAATTCTGGGAGTTGAAGTTCAAATAGCTTAAAGTTGCTGAGGTTGAGAAAGACTGAGATAGGACAACACCAATTTCCAAATATAGTATTCTGGTAAGGCAATAAGAGTTTGGCCTTATACAAGCAATCCTTGTTTAATGTCCTAGCAACCATTCAAAATTATAATGGTACTGGTTCCAGAGTTCCAACGGTTGCCCACACTCCTCGGTCACATGATTGCATTTTGGATACTTGGTAATTGGCTCAACTTTATGGCCAGTTCTGTGATGACGTGACCACGATTTTGACAATTTTTCCCAGTTCCCAGTCTTTTGGGCAGGTTTCCAGGAAAAAATGCTCGTTTTAATTTTTTTTATCAAATTTATTTGCCGCCCGTTTTGTGGTTCAGGTGAGGAATGCCCATAGGAATACATGGATTCACTTAACAACTGCAGTGTTCATTTAATGACTGCCACATTTTGCTTAACAACTGCCACGTTTGCTTAACGACTGTGGCAAAAACAGTTGCAAAATTGGGCCTAATCATGCAGATGTCTCAACTTATAACCGCCATGACTTCCGACAGAAATTCCAGGCTCTATTGCGGTCGCAGGTCTAAAGCTACCAGTAATTGTATAAATATTGAACACCTAAATGTAACTGTTTAACAATCAAGACTGAGTTCATTGACTGAGATCAGTTTTTAGCAAGCGTGAATGAACGCTGTCGAACTCTGCAGTTGCTATAAAGATGAAAGGCATACTCTTACCCTGAGAAATTGAAGGATGTTTTTAACTGGTCTTTACAGATTCCATCACTGCCGCAGTTCTTCTCAAAGGGCAGCTATGAGGACATAAGGGGAGAGAAAATATCATCCTCCATGAACAGGTGAGACGAGGGATAAAATACTAGAAAGCGTGGTTTCCCAACCTTGGCAACTTTAAGACCTGTGGACTTCAACTCCCAGAATTCCACAGCCAGCCATGCTGGCTGTGGAATTCTGGGAGTTGAAGTCCACAGGTCTTAAAGTTGCCCAAGTTGGGAAGCCCTGTAATAGAGGTTGAATTTATACAACGTGCCTTTCAATTCCAAGCCTTTCTTTGTAGAAGTTGATACCGCATTTATTTATCATCATGTTTATATCACCACCTGTGGAAGCTTGGCTTAAGCAGAGCATTGATTCTCGATTTGATTCTGAAAATCTTGGGACAAAATCCATCAGGAACAGAACCCACTGGGTCACACCTGTCAGCCAATTGGATTCCATGATGGACTTGCATCAAGGTTATTTGAGGGATCTCCTCTTCCTGATTACATCTGCCAGTTCCATCAGATCCAGCAGATGAGGAATGTTACGGTCCTTCCTCCAGTAGAAGATGTTGTGCAGTGGATTCTTGGGAAGAAGGAGGTGAGACGAGAGGGTTCAAACAGGAACATTGCTTTATTGTAGTAAAAGGAACAGAACTGAGAACAGAGGCTTCTATGCAGCTACTTATACAGTTGGCCACTAGGTGGTGGCCAATAGGTTTAAAGGAACCTATTCCAGCCCCAGAGCCAACCAATGATCGTCCTGGAGACTGCATGTCTGGGCAGTCAGCGACCGTTACACAGACACCCTAATTAAGCAATCTCAAGCAGCATTCTGCAATGTATGGCAGTAAAAGTTGGACCATAAAAAAGGCTGAGTGCCAAAGAATTGAGGCCTTTGAACTATGGTGCTGGAGAAGACTCCTGCGAGTCCCTTGGACTGCAAGGCGATCAAACTGGTCAGTCCTAGAGGAGATAAACCCTGACTGCTCTTTAGAAGGCCAGATCCTGAAGTTGAAACTCAAATACTTTGGCCACCTAATGAGAAGGAAGGACTCACTGGAGAAGAGCCTAATGCTGGGAAAGGTTGAGGGCAATAGAAGAAGGGGACGACAGAGAATGAGGTGGCTGAATGGAGTCACTGAAGCAGTAGGCGTGAGCTTAAATGGACTCCAGAAGATGGTAGAGGACAGGAAGGCCTGGAGGAATGTTGTCCATAGGGTCGCAATGGGTCGGACACGACTTTGCAGCTAACAACAACAAGCAGCATTCAAAGACACTGAAAACAGTTCAAGTAAAAGGCCCAGTATATTACAGAAGAGATGTTCTATGGGTCCTAATACTACTATGAGTCTGCTAAATTGCTACTATCTGGCATGACCCTGAAGATGGGCCTTTTCTGCTATGGCACCTGCCTTATAAGGGATATCATCCAAGTCCCTTAGATGAGGCTGGGCCTAACTTTCACAAAGTCCTTCAAAACATCTCAATGTCATTAAACGTGTGAACCCCAAGGGAAGGGTGAATTGTTGGCATGACCCTATTGTTTCCATCTGTTGCTCTCTCCTTGCCTTTTAAGTATAACGTTAATATTTTCAATTGTTCCTTGTTTTTATATAATTGATTTATTATTATTTTTTATTCTTTGCTGTCCAGAGTCACATTTTTCTGAGAGGGGCAGCTATACAAATACGATGAAAAAAATAAATATCAATCAATGTTAAACTAAACTCAGTCAATTTGACTAGCTGAGCTTTTATGACCAGAGAGCCCTTTCACATGACAAACAAACAAACTTGGTGTTTCTGAGGTAGAACTTCCGGCAAGACCATTTTTGATGGAAAGAATTTGCAGAAGCAAGTAGAAGGACTTGTCAGAATCCTGTTCCCCGTTGTCAGCTTTATAAGCTGGAGCAGACTAAGAAACAGACACTGAACAGACCCAATAGCTGTGGCAACAAAGTCTTGCACCTTTGAATGAACTTCCCCTCCTCCCTATTTTACCTTCATGAGAACTAGCGCGGTTGGGGGGGGCTGTCTCAGTGTTTTTGTAAAACATTTTTATAGTCTGAGCTCACGCCTCGTTTATCTGATCACTTATTTTATCGATTTATCAAATTTATGCTGCCATCCTTCTCAGCAGAAGATGATGAGATAAAGGTAAAGGTAAAGGTTCCCCCGCACATGCGTGCTAGTTGTTTCTGACTCTAGGGACCGGTGCTCATCTCCGTTTCAAAGCCGAGGAGCCAGCGCTTGTCCGAGGATGTCTCCGTGGTCATGTGGCCGGCATGACTAGACGCCAGAGGCGCATGGAACGCTGTTACCTTCCCACCGTAGTGGTCCCTATTTTTCTACTTGCATTTTTAGGTGCTTTCGAACTGCTAGGTTGGCAGAAGCTGGGAGGAGTAACAGGCGCTCACTCTGTTACACGGCACTCGGGATTCGACCCGCCAAACTGCCGACCTTCTGATCGACAAGCTCAGCGTCCTAACACACTGAGCCACCGTGTCCCTTGATGATGAGATACCGCTGCCTTAATAGAAAATCTTTCCTCTGTCCTCCAAGGCCATTCTTTATACTCACTAGATCGTTATACAGTTCTGGGAGGCACAATGAGTACCAAAAACATTTTATAATGTAGTGAGCCATAAGACAGCCAACACTGACAGTATCTAGCTTGTGCGTTGAGTACCAAACAAATAATGAGTACTGGGACAAAATGTTTGCCTCAAAATGCATTGAGTACCGAATTCAATGAGTTTCAAAGCAGCTCATTACCGAGGTTCCACTGTATTAAGCTTCATTTCCAAACCTTTTCAGCATGAATTGGTTCAGCCAAACAAAGTGGACTTACCGATGCCAAAAACCGATTGGATTCCCCTTCCTGCAGGACGGCCCGCAGATTGTTGGCACGTGGGATGGGGTCTCCTACCAGGGTATAATACAGCTGGAGGTTTATGGGTGTGAGGCTGTCTTCAATGCAAGTCTTTCCTCAGGAGGAAACGGGGAAAACAACAACAAAAAAAAACCTGCTTGATTTTTAAGCCAGAATTTTTTCTGTTAGGAATAATAGGAGCAAACTATGAGAAAGATTGCATATACCGGTATTTAATTTTACATGTACTAACGGCAGCAAGAATTGTATTTGCCCAATATTGGAAAAATGAAAAGCTACCAACGGAAGAAGAACTAATTAAGAAAATTTTAGATTGGGCAGAAATGGACAGCTTGACTTTAAAGATGAACAAGACTCAGCATACTTTAGAACAGGGGTCTCCAACCTTGGCAACTTCAAGACTTGTGGACTGGCTGAGGAATTCTCGGAGTTGAAGTCCGCAAGTATTAAAATTGCCAAGGTAGGGGATCTCTGCTTTAGCACATGGGATAATTTTTATCAATGGCTAGAGAAACAAGTTAGAGAGAAAGGAACGTGATATGTACTATGTAACACTGACTATATACTAGTAAGAAGAAGACTATTGATAATACAGAAATTAATTATTATTCATTGTTTTTTAAATACATGAACCCAGACAACGTGCTGTTTGCTAAATATTAAAAATGTTGTTTTAAAAAATCCTAACCCTAATCCTAACCCTATCCCTATCCCTAATCATGTGTGTGTGTGTAAATTTTTTTTGGCTTGCTAAGAAAGAATAAAGGGAGACAGATATGATCATTTCGAACATCATATCTGTCTCCCTTTATTCTTTGTTAGCAAGCCAAAAAAATTTACACAAATATGAGCTGCCACTGCTGTGGCTACTGCCTGTCAATGGCCTTGGGTTAGGCTAAAACAGGAAATAAGATTTGTCCCGTGTTTGGGAACCTAAGTAAGTGCATTCTAAATACTTAACAAACATGGGACAAATCTTATTGCCTGTTTCAGCCTAACCCAAGGTCATCCGCAGGCTGTAGTCACAACAGTGACAGCTCATATTTGTGTAAATTTTTTGGATTGCTAAGAATCCAAATCAAATCTCAGAAGGGTATGGCTGACTGATGAGAACAAATGAGTTTGAAATGGCCATATCAGTCTCCCTTTAATTCTTCGTTAGCAATCCAAAATATATACATATATACATATATACATATATACATATATACATATATACATATATACATATATACATATATACATATATACATATATACATATATACATATATACATATATACATATATACATATATACATATATACATATACTGTATATATCTGCTTGATTTCATGGCAGCAACTTATGTTTCATGTTAACGATCAGATATTTTTTTTAAAAAAACTCTTTCTGATGTGAATCCTGCCCATCCCACCCCCTCCAAAACCTCTTCTCTCACCGGCAATTTTATACGGTACTGCCTGGATCCTGGCCTCACACCTATCTTCATCTCTTCTGTGATGGTAGACAAGCCCGCGCCCTGGTGAAAAATGGCTCGTACTTTCTGTCGACCAGGATCCAAGGTCAAAGTATACCGAATGGTGCTCACAATGTCGTTGCCTGAAGGAGATTACAATCAAATTCAGAACCCTTAGATTCCAAGATCATCCATGGTGTATACTACAACTTCCCTTACAAAAGGCCTGGAGCAGGGGTCCCCTACCATGCCGGCTGAGGAATTCTGGGAATTGAAGTCCACAAGTCATAAAATGGCCGATGTTGGGGACCTCTGGCCTAGAGCACAAAATTTTGGTGAATTGCAGCTAGGAAGTCCCTACCATTGTCTTGGATTTCTCTGAGGACATTGTCTTTAGGGATGCTAGATTTAATGATGGATTGTACTGCAATGATTACCTTGGTGAATTTTCCACAATAATTTAATTTATGGAAGAACACTGCAAAAAAACAACAACCAGTGAACAATAATCTGGTACAGTGAAACCCTCTGAATTTATGAGGTGCTGGTCAGATGTCTGGAGGCTTCCTATTGACTGAGACAATTAAAAAGCACACCTTAGATAGAATATCCCAACACTGTCCGTCAGATACACAGAGCAGCTGTGGGGAAGAAATAATCTGGGCATGAGCCCAAACTGTTCCTTTGAAGATCTGTAAACCTACCGAAGGTAAACCGGGAGTCTCCCTGGATTTGAAAGTTGACTGTTGCCGTGCTGATTTCCTTGTTCTGCATTTCCTGGCCTTTGCACTCAAAGGCAGAGATGGGGATGACCGTTGGGTTAAAGATTATTCTAGTCACCACACTGACCACAGGTCGGGATCTATGGCAGACATAAATAGGCACATACTGGAGTGAGCTATGGGACTCATTCAAGATCCATTCGGAGAAGATCTACTCGCCTGTCAGAAAATGTCATTTAGACCAGGGGTCCCCAACCCCTGGTCTGTGAACCGGTACCGGGCTGCGGCACGACAGCAACCAATCCACACAAACAGGCAAAGCCCCATCTGTGAGATTTTATTTTTTATTTTATTTTTATTTTAATCCCATTTATATCCCGCCCTTCTCCGAAGATTCAGGGCGGCTTACAATTTAAGCACAAACCAATGTGCTTAGCAATAGCCTTCATTCTATGTATATGCCTGCTTATTAGGGCTTTCACCCCCCCCAAGCGGCATTATTACAAAGTCAGCTTATTGCCCCCAACAATCTGGGTCCTCATTTTACCTACCTCGGAAGGATGGAAGGCTGAGGCAGCACACAAAACCACGCACTCTCTGGTACATGGAAAAACTTTTCTCCACGGAACTGGTCCCTGGTGCCCAAAAGGTTGGGGACTTCTGATTTAGACTCACAAAGTACATGTAGTCCTCAAGTTATGACTAATTGTTTAGCAACCTTTTGAAGAGCCTTGGTGGAGCAGTGGGCTAATGCCTCCTTAAGTAACACCAGCTGCCTGCAATTAGTGCAGGTTCGCATCCCACCAGGCTCAAGGTTGACTCAGCCTTCCATCCTTCCGAGGTAGGTAAAATGAGGACCCAGATTGTTGGGGGCAATTAAGCTGAAATTCCTTGTGGGGGGGGGGGGGCGGGCGAAAGCCCTAATAAGCAGGCATATACATAGAATGAAGGCTATTGCTAAGCACATTGATTTGTGCTTTAAATTGTAAGCCACTCTGAGTCTTCAGAGAAGGGCGGGATATAAATGGGATTAAAAAAAAGTCATGATGGACCTCTCTGGGCATAGTTATGCCCTCGCTTTGAATTTCCGATGGTCAGCAAAACCCACCAACCCCATCACATGACCACACTTCACCAACTGAGCCACATTTAGAGCCTTTTGCAGAGTTCCAGAGTCACATGACCAAATTTTACGACGGTTTTGCCCCAAACTGACATTTCTGGTTTCAGGCAAAAGCCTGCCCATAGCCAACAATTGGCTCATTTAATGCCCATGGCGGATGCTTAACAACCACCAGGGAAAAAAAAGGTCCTAAAAACAGGCTGGTCACCCTCATGAGTTATGACCATGATGGGCAAGCTCCATTACAGTCATAACTTGAAGACTACCGGTATTTCAGACACAGGCGCAAACAACGCAGACTCAAGGAGACAAATCTGTTTTTACGATATTGCTTTTTCCTTGCATTCCAGAGGCAGGAAAATGCCTTTTTCCACTTTCCCTGCTGAGAAAAGTGTGCACGAAAGTCAAAAGGATCTAGGAGATCAAATCTTGAAAAGTAACCTTTCTGAGAGAGTACTAGATAGCACATCATCCCATGACCCATAATGCAGCCTGAATGTCACCTGTACTTTTTGATCTGGGTGCCAACTTACAAAGCAAAACTCCCCATAATTTGATTTTGCACATGTCTGTGTGTGTTTCCACACAGATGCAGGAATTGCGTTACTTTTCCACTTTAGCTAGCGAAATGTTAAGGATCAATCCTAAGCCGTCTTGTCTCTCCCCGTGGTGCCTGGTCCAATTGCTTCCCTTTCCCTTGCCTCAATAAATTAAGGGACACCTTTAAGAGTTCCTTTCAGTTACACATCAGATTTTTCTCACTCCTCCTTAGAAATGGGGCAGTGTTCCAATATCTCGGGGGCTGCCACAAAGAGGAGAGGGACTCAAGCTATTCTCCAAAGCGCTCAAAGGCAGGACAAAAAGCAACGGATGGAAACTAATCAAGGAGAGAAGCAACCTAGAAGTAAGGAGAAACTTCCTGACAGTTAGAACAATTAACCAGTGGAACAACCTGCCTTCAGAAGCTGTGAATGCTCCAACACTGGAAATTTTTAAGAAGAGACTGGACAGCCATTTGCCTGAAATGGTATAGGGTTTCCTGCCTGAGCAGGGGGTTGGACTAGATGACCTCCAAGGTCCCTTCCAACTTTACTATTATGATTATGATTACTCCAATACTTTGAAAGGGTGCATTCATACCGATAGTCTTTACATAAAACCCTGGGGAGTTATAGGATGTGTGGCTATATAAATGTTCTAAAGAACAGAACAGAACGAGCACGGAGAAGAGTGACAAAAGCGATTAGGAATCTGGAGGCTAATGTTGTGATTCAGGGTCAGCCTGTGGGTTCGGCAGTTGGGTCGGACGACTCAGAGGAGGAGGAGGACGGTGTTGAAGAGCTTGCTGAGGGGATTGGACAGCTTGATGAGAGCCCCCAGCCAGGCCCCTCTCATCTGGTCACGACGCAGACCCAGCTGTGTGAGCCTGACAGTGTGGATGAAGATGACCCACAGCTGGCCCTGTTCAAGGACGCCCGACGCAGGAGGCAGTCAATCAGGAGTAAACAGAGGAAGGCAATGGGACACCTCGGAAGGAGGCAGAGAGAGGCCATGCCCTGAACTGTATTTAAGGGGAATGTGTGGGAGGGCTGGTTTGCTGAAGGCAACCGCTTGAATAGTTCCTGCTTCTTAGCTCCTGTTTCATGGTTGGAGTCTTGTCTTGCTCTGTTTTATGTGAATAAATTTGGCAGGCTTTATTCCAGCCTCTTGCCGTTTGTAAAGGGGTTGTCCCTGCTTTTGCTGCAGGGCCGGTAGCAGGCTGGTACAGAACAGCTAAATTATACAATGAACAATTGAGGGAACTAGGCTTGTCTATTCTAACAAAGAGAAGGACTAGGGTGGACATGATAGCAATCTTCCAATATCTGAGAGGCTCTCACAGAGAAGAGGGAGTCAACTTATTTTCCAAAGAACCTGAAGCAGTGGTGGGATTCAGCTGGTTCGCCCCACTTCGGCAGAACCGGTAGCTAATTTTTTGTTAGCCAGGCCCAGAACGGACTTCTGGAAGCGGCGTCCACAAAGAGAACCGGTTGTTCCCATATTTGAATCCCACCCCTGACCTGAAGGCAGGACAAGAAGCAATGGACAGAAACTAATCAAGGAGAGAACCAACCTAGAACTCAGGAGAAATTTCCTGACGGTGAGAACAATTAACCAATGAAATGGCTCATCTTCAAAAATAAAAAAAAAATCTGTGTGCTCCCTCACTGGAGGTTTTTAAGAAGAGACTGAACACCTATTTGTCAAGAGTGGCATAGGGTCTCCTGCTTGAGCAGCGGGTTGGACTAGAAGACCTCCAAGTTCCCTTCCAACTCAGAATAGAATAGAACAGAATAGAAACCAGACTTACCTTAGAAGCAGCACTTGCCCATCAGCCCCAACAGCCAGATCTGGAAGCCCGTCTCCTGTGAGTTCCGACCCCCCGTCAAGAGCTTGACCAAAATACTGCAGCCTGTTGGGCAGGATAGAAGCTTGGATGCGCTGCAAAGAAGAACCATAGAGTAAGACGATAAAAAGGCAGAGGGGTGAAAGGGACGTGGGCAGCTGAAGGCTCACCTGGCTAAAAACATTGCTGAGGGATCTACTCGTCCCTTGGAAGATGTACACAGCTCCTTGATTCTCGTCCTCCAGCGGTGCCCCAACAGCCACATCTGTCCACCGATCCCCGGTAATTTCCCCAGCTTCTGCTATGCTGGTTCCAAAACGGCCCAAGGGGTGATGGGGCTCCCCTTGCAATTCCTTGCCACAGAAAAATGTCTCTTCCTGGGAAATGGGGTGAAGGAAAAGCGTGTGAATCGGGCGGAAAGCATTTTCTCCAGAAGTCATTGTGCCTGGAGGAAATCAAACCCCTTAATAACAGCCCAGCATGGATTTCTGTTCATTTCCCTGCCCCTACCCCACCCCAAGATATGGTTAAAAAAATTGTCGAGATGGTGTCTGCAATGGCACAATGAACACTTCACAATGCACATAAACAAAAATGGGCATTGTTTGGCACTGCTGCAGCTGCCATCTTGACTCTTTTGACCTTATCTTGCAGCCACGCCTGCACTGCCGCGCAGCTGAACTAATCTATCATTCGGTTCACAGCTACAATGCTCTGTCTTTTTGATTCTCCAACAACTTCAGCTAAACACTGGTACTTTGTCTCAGGATTCATTGTCGCTAGACTTGGCCTAGCTGCTTGGAAAAAACGCTGAATGAATGAATGAATGAATGATGCTTTTTAAAATTGATGTGAGTCCAGTTTATATTATTCTTGAAGGTTCCAAGCCTCTAAATGCAACTCATTCCAAACTCATCAATGAAGGCGAATATATGTGTCCCGGGATAAAGTTGCAGGATCCAATCTGGGTCAGTCACTGGGATCAAAGGGTTACTATTCCGAGCTTTCAAACTCGTACTGGAGCTCCTCCTGAGGGAATTTCTCTTTACCAAGATGTGTGCTCTGGGCTAGTAGTCTATGCGTAGTATTTATGTTGTGCCTGGTTGTTTGTGGTTTTTTATTTGTTCATTGTAGTGTTGATGGCCGGCTATTAAGCCATTGGCTGTTGTTTCTTTGTGCTGCCAAGTCCTTGGCTCCTAAGTAGCCAATGAGCTGGTGGTAAATCAGCACCTCTGTTGACTGACAAATGGCCTGTTTCCCAGGCTTCAATAATTTCCCTGGCTACCTTTGTACCTACTCGACCAACAATCTTAGTAGCTGTCCTTGTTCATTGCAATGTGAGGCTACCGACCACTCACCGAAGCTAACCACCATTCTTGCAATCTGGTGGTTAGCTTCTCCCCATTCCCATCTTTCCTACATAGTCACAGGCGCTTGGAAGACTAAACTCTGGTCCCAGTGACTGACCAAGATTGGATCCTGCAACATTCCAAATTACTGAAAAGAAAACCTAGTCCAGCCCAACCCAACCCAGCCTAGCCTCAGCCTCAGCCACAGCTCCCAGTCCCCAGTCCAGTTTTTTACTTACCTGCCTTCGGCAAACATAGACCCTTCCTCCTGCAGTGCCATCATAGTACATCGGTGCGCCAATGAGGACCAAGTCAGTATTCCTGTCTCTGTCCAAGTCCACAGCACACAGGGTAGCCCCAAAATACGAGCCGATCTGGGGGGACTTTAAAATTTCCATTTTTAAAAAATATTTGCCTAGGATCCCCAAGTCTGAGCAGTTTCCTTGCCTGACGCCCCCCTCCCTTTTTTCCCTTTATCCACTGTGTGTCCCAGCAAAGCCTCCGTTGCCAGAGAGAGAAAGGAAAGCAGTTGTGCACTGATGATGTTACCTAATATGGTAACGAAACATCTGCAAGGAAACCACCAAGCTCGGAGAAGACCAAGGACTCCGAAAGCAACTTGAAATTTAGCATAGGACCTATTAGCCAGAGGCTGCAGTCAAAGCTGGCAGAGTTTCTGATCCATTGGAGTACTTAAACTCTTTGCGGATAGATAGTTGTCAGGTTTCCACTCCAGAATATTCAGATTTAATTGCTCCAATGTTTCTAGAAAATTTCTTTTTTGGGAGCTCCTGTAGGGCATTTAAAGTGGTTTTAAATAGCAGCTCTCTGATTTCGTGAAAGGGTATACTGTATGTTGAGAGGATCAAACTTCTCCTTAAATCTGGAGAGACTAAAAAAAGTTGAGGTTTAGTAGGTAGCCACAATGCTTTAGGGTTTTATTTATCCAAATGATTGAAATGTTTAAATATTTTTCTGGAATTAAGGAATGTAGCTTCAGTGGGAGAAAAATACAGAATACTGAATAACAGAGTTGGAAGGGGCCTTGGAGGTTTTCTAGTCCAATCTTTTGCCCAAGCAGAAGACCCTATACCATTCCAGATAAACATCTGTCCACTCTCTTCTTAAAAACCTCCAGTGATGGAGCACCCACAATTTCTGGAGGTAAGGTGTTCTACTGATTAATTGTTCTAACTGTCAGGAAATTTCTCCTAAGTTCTCGGTCAGTGATGGCGAACCTTTTAGAGATCGACTGCCCAAACTACAACCCAAAACCCACTTATGTATCATCGGGTGACAGATGGGCGTGGCCAGTTGGGTGGGCGTGGCTGCAGTGGTAACAGCAGACTGGGTGGGACTAAAAAGTTCAATCAATCAATTCCAACGTTGTGAGATTTCTTTTTTTCTGCTGGAAGTTGAAATTGATTGAACTTTTTTTTTTTTGCAAACGGCGATGGAGGCCTAAAGCGAAAAGGTTTTTAAAAGCCCAGCTGAAGGCCCAGGATGATGGCATGTGATGGCATGCGTGCCCACAGAGAGGGCTCTGTGTGCCACCTGTGGCATGTGTGCCATGGGTTCGCCACCACGGTTCTAGGTTGTATGTCTGATAAGTTTCCATCTTTTCTTGCCCTCCTGTGCTTTGGAGAAAAGGTTGTCCCCCTTTTCTTTGTGACAGCTTCTCAAAGATTGGAAGGCTGCTTTCAAGAGAGAAGTCTTCTTCTCCGGTTGATGGAGCGTACGCCCAATCAAAACACACTTACGAGCTAAACCAGGGGTAGGCAACCTCGTCTCTTTTATGACTCGTGGACTTCAACTCCCAGAATTCCTGAGCCAGCCATGCTGAGGGGAAAGAGAGAGGTTTCCAAGCTGAGCCATGCTGACTCAGGAATTCTGGGAGTTGAAGTCCACAAGTCATAAAAGAGCCGAGGTTGCCTACCCCTGAGCTAAATCATTCCCGCAGGTGATCAGCCCATTTACCTGCTTTAAAGACAGCTCTGAGGTCCGTTTCCGCTGCCCTCTCTTTTGGTTGAACCAGACCACTTTGCCCATATGTTGATAACGCGGGGCTCCCACGACGAAGCTTGTCTGTCCATTGACTTGAACTTCCTGAATTGAATAACCTGGTGAGGACGCAAGAATGATCAAGGAAGAGGATGAGACAAAGGCACGCTGCTTATTGACAGTTTTATAGAAGGTATTCTCAACTAGCCATGAAAATCCAGATGCTTCTGGAGTATGCTTAGCCCAAGATTAAAATTAGCCACAAGCAACTGTCTCTGGCTGTTAAGAACAGTTCCTAGACCTTCCTTTCTTATATCCTCAAACTACATTTTTAAAAGAGATCTTCCTTATTTAAATTTCTTTATTATTTAAGTTTCAACACCATGCGTTATAATACAAATTAACGTGAAAACGAATTGCAAAAGAATAAAGGGGCAAAAGAAATGCACCAAACAAATATAACCAAAAGCAAGCCCTGACTTCATTTTTGTACAGAATATTAACAATACAACCACCTCATAGAACATTTAATCATAGGGCTGGAAGGGACCTTGGAGGTCTTCTAGTCTGACCTCTTCCTAAGGCAGGAGTCTCATACCATTTCAGTCAAATGGTTGTCCGATCTATTCTTGAAAATCTCCAGTGATGGAGCACCCAAAACTGCAGGAGACAAGCTATTCCATTAATTGCTCTCACAGTCGGAAAATTTCTCCTTACTTCTAGCTCAGGGCTTTTCAACCAGTGGTACGGGGTACCACCTGTGGTACATTGGCACCTGGCAGGTGGTACGTGACAATCCTAGAAAAGTGGTAGCGGGCGAGGGGAATGAGCACCGCACAAGCCTGAGCGAGAGACAGCTGGAGCTGCAGCGGAAGCGCCAGGATCAGCGCCAGGCTCCAGCTGGAGCTCGGCGCTGATCTTGGCGCTTCTGAGCCCAGAAGAAGCGCCGATCAGCTGGAATGTTGCAGCATCCCCAGGGTCTTGTGATTTACATTCAGATGCTTGGCAACTGATTCATATTTATGATGGTCACAGTGTCACAGGGTCATGTTTAAGTGACCAAAACCTGCTGGAACCACCCAGCAGAGGGGGTGGGAATAAAAACCAAACATACCCCCACCCCACCCCCACTGCCAATCCTCAACAGTAATGCTCACAACAATGAAAACCTCGGACAGGAGGAAGAGCACCACCAGACGGGCAGGCAGGTGTCTTGCTCAGCTGTGGCTTGGGGGACACTTTTTTCAGTGCCATTGTAACTTCAAACAGTCACTAAGTGAACTGTTGTAAGTCGAGGACTACCTGTACATTACTTTTTTCCTTTTTTGGGGGGGGTCATCAAGTTTTTGACGCTAGGCGACTGGTGATACTCGGATGTTGCCATATCCTAAAAGTGGTACAATGGGTGAAAAGGTTGAAAAGCCCTGCTCTAAACCTCTATAGAAATAAGACCAACAGATAAAGCAAGGGTCCCCAACCCCTGGTCCGTGGACCAGTACCAGGCTGTGGCATGCCAGCAACTGGTCTGCACGAACAAGCAAAGCCCCATCTGTGAGATGCAGGCGGCACACAAAACCACGAACCCTCTGGTCCGCAGAAAAAACTCTTTCCGTGGAATCGGTCCCTGGTGCCCAAAAAGTTGGGGACCTCTGGTATAAGGTACCTGCTAAAACTCAGTATTTATTAAATGTTCTTCTCTTAATTTCACCTAAGAGACAGTAAGATATCAAATGTAAATAATCTTATTTTTTAAAAGCTAAAAAATAATAAAAATCCCTAGCCATCTCCAATCAAATGTTCAAAACTCAAAATCAGAAGCTGGCTCTTCTCTTTATCCTGTAAGAAATCCATCAGTGGCTCTATCAGTGACCCTCAAATTAGAGAGGAGTTGAGATTCGTGCTTTCATTAGACCTACCACACTTGATCTGCAAGGTTCTGGATGACTTTCAGATCTCAACAGGGATCATTCAGAGTTTGGCAGCCCAGATACGGCGGGCCCACAGTTATTGATTTATGCATTAATCAAATTGATGTGAGGGATCCTTGGTCCGCTCTGAGTTTGGTAGCTTTTTTGCAGACCTTTCATTACCCAAACTGGGTAACGCCATCAGTGCTAGAAAGGAGTAGGGTTTACTGTCTGTAATGGCTTGTCCTGTCTGTAATGTATTGGGCCTTTTACTTGAACTGTTTTCACCTGTCTTTGAATGCTGTTTGAGATTGCTTAATTAGGGTGTCTGTGTAACGGTCGCTGGCTGCCCAGACATGCAGTCTCCAGGACGATCATTGGTTGGCTCTGGGGCGGGAACAGGTTCCTTTAAACCTATTGGCCACCGCCTAGTGGCCAACCATATAAGTAGCTGGGTAGAAGCCTCTGATTCAGTTCTGTTCCTGTTACTACAATAAAGCAATGTTCCTGTTTGAACCCTCTCATCTCACCTCCTGCTTCCAAAGAACTCACTACACAATACTGTCAGTGTTGCTAGCAGTGGTCTTAGAGATTCTTTGGTTGGGCTGTTTACTGTTAGATTGTTTGGCAGTTCCTTGATTGGGATGTTGTTTACTTCTTGATTGTTGATCTGATGTTAATCTTGGTGTTGCTCATCTGGATGTTGATTACTGGTGGGGAGGTGGGGTTTTTTTTTTGCTTATTGTCTCTTTTTTAGAAAGGGCAAGTGTGACCATCCTAGATCGAGCGAGGTCCAAAAACACTAGGGAATGTGACTTATCTTTGTTATTCATAGTTACAAGCTTTGCAGCATCCCCATTGTTGTGTACCGGGTTCTCTGCTTGAGTGAAGAGACGAGGCGAGTGAGTTCAGGCAGGAACATGCTTTTATTGAGAACAGGAACTGAACTGAGAAACAGGGCTGCAAATGCAGCTATTTATGCCCTGGGTGGCGGTGTTCTGTACCAGCCTGCTACCGGCCCTGCAACAAAAGCAGGGACGACCCCTTAACAAACGGCAAGAGGCTGGGATAAAGCCTGCCAAATTTATTCACATAAAACAGACACCAACCATGAAACAGAAAACAGGAACTAATTCAAGCGGTTGCCTTCAGCAAACCAGCCCCCCCACACATTCCCCTTATATAGAGTTCAGGGCGTGGCTTCTCTCTGCCTCCTTCCGAGGAGCCCCATTGCCTTCCTCTGTTCACTCCTAATTGACTGCCTCCTGCGTCGGGCGTCCTTGAACAGGGCCAGCTGTGGGTCATCTTCATCCACGCTGTCAGGCTCACACAGCTGGGTCTCCGTGGTGACCAAGTGGGAGGGGCCTGGCTGGGGGCTCTCATCAAACTGTCCAATCCCCTCAGCAAGCTCTTCAACACCCCCCTCCTCCTCCTCCTCTGAGTCGTCCGGCCCGACTACCGAACCCACAGGCTGACCCTGAATCACAACAGGCGGCCAATAGGTTTAAAGCAAACTATTGCCGCCCTAGAGGCAGCCAATGGCAGCTCTGGAGACAGGCTGTCTGAGGAGCTGGGAGCCTTAGCCAGCTCCTTGCTTAAGCAACCTTCCAGCATTCAAACCCACATGGTACACTCAGTAAAACAAGGCCCAATACATTACACCCATGATCACGTGATTACAGTTCAGATGCTTGGCAACTGGTTCATATTTATGAACTTTGCTATGTCCCAGGATTACGTGATCAAATTTTGTGACCTTCTGATAAGCAAAGTCAGTGGGGAAGCCAGATTCACTTAATAATCAGGTTACCAACTTATCCACTGCAGTGATTCACTTAACAGTTGGGGCAAGAAAAGTCATAAAGTGGGACAAAACTCACTTAACAAATGTCTCACTTGTATCTTTAAAAATTTTTAACCTTAAATTATTCTGGTTTGGCTTAATTTTATTGATTAAATTGTACCCTTCGTATTCCTGTGTGGCAAGGACATCAAGCCTGCCATGAACATAACATACACTTGCTTCCCCATTCCTGTGATCCGCTACTCAAGTTGTCCTTTTAAAAATATATCAAAGACGTCATTTTTGCATAGGGTCGCCACCTTGAGTTAATTATAAAAAGTAATAAAGTTGGGATGCAAATAAATGAATAAATAAATTTTGCAGTCTGCCCAGCATTTCCACCCAGAATGGATCTAGAGCAGGGGTGTCAAACTCAATTTCATTGAGGGCCGCATCAGCATTGCGGTTGCCCTCAGGGGGCCGGGTGGGCGTGGCCTGGGTGGGTGTGGCCTACTGGGAGGGCGTGGCTAGAGTGCGTATGGCCTACTGGGTGGGCGTGGCCAGCTCTACATCGTTGGCATCAAGGGTGTCTATGGGGGCCTGGGCAGGAGTGGGACAGATCTGAGGGTCTCTGGCAGGAGGGTCTCTGGGCCAGGGCCAAGGCAGTGGGGGCCATTCCCTCACTGTTTCCAGGATGGCTTCGCGGGCCACATGAAACCACTTCGTGGGCCGGATCCGGCCCCCGGGCCTTGTGTTTAACATGTCTGATCTAGAGCAATCGTTTTACTCTCATTTTACTCTTACCAAGATAAGCGGATTTCCAATCATTTGTGGAGGTGGAGATATTGATAAAAGTCTCATCACCCTGGCCGTTGAAAAGGAAGAGTCCTCCAGCCCAGTCATAGGCTCCGACTGCCCCCAATATGGAGCCATCCTAAACCAGCAAAAGAACCAGCAAAGCAGAGAAGACGTTAATAAAACAAAAGGAAATAAATCCTTTGGATGGAAATTGTTATCTTCCTCCTTTCATAGGGCACTAAGATATTTTGATTTTTCTTTTCTACAGCCCACCTTTAATAACCTCTAATGAAAGAACATGGAGAAGAGCAACAAAGATGAACAGGGGACTGGAGGCTAAAGACTTATAAAGAACGGTTGCCGGAATTGGTCTAGTTTATTGAAGAAAAGGACGAGGGGGGACAGCAGTCTTCCAATATCTCAGGGGCTGCCACAGAGTAGAGGGGGGGGGGTCAAGCTATTCTCCAAAGCACCTGAAGGCAGGACAAGAAGCAATGGATGGAAACAAGGAGAGAAGCAACCTAGAACTAAGGATAAATTTCCTGAAGTTAGAACAATTAACCAGTGGAATGATTTGCCTCCAGAAGTGGTGAATGCTCCAACACTGGAAGTTTTTAAGAAGAGATTGGACAACATTTGTCTGAAATGGTATAGGGTTTCCTGCCTGAGCAGGGGGTTGGACTAGAAGACCTCCAAGGTCCCTTCCAACTACTCTACTCTACTCTACTCTACTCTACTCTACTCTACTCTACTCTACTCTACTCTACTCTAAATTATTATTCTATTCTATTCTATTCTATTCTATTCTATTCTATTCTATTCTATTCTATTCTATTCTATTCTATTCTATTCTATTCTATTCTATTCTATTCTATTCTATTCTATTCTATTCTATTCTATTCTAACCATGTTTGGGACAAATCAAAAATTCAAAACATCCCTTACTCTGAATTAGCCAAGCAATGTACCTCTATAGAAATCAGGAATCCCAAGAAGTCTAATTCTGCACACTTTCCTTTCAGACATTGAAGTCCACAAAGACTAAGGCCTCCACCGATGATTTGTCCAAGGAAGCCCACTAATCTTCATTTCCACAGGCATTTAATTCTGAATTATTTCCCTCTCTCTTTTATGTTTCTACTTAAGTCTGACCTGCTACTTATCAGCATCTAATTTGCATTGGGGAACCTGAGATGAGGGTGACTCACCTGGGTGTGTAAGGCACTGAATCCGTCCTGAGACAACTCTAACTCGAAGGACTGAGAGCGGTTGCCAGTGTTCTGGGACTGAGTACCTGCAGAAGAAAGTTGGAAAAAAGGACATATGAGCATCTCTGAGATGCTTCTACTGGATCTGAGGGTGGGCCATGCTTGGATAGGGGTTCTAGTGGAGCAGAAGAGGGCATCAAGTTGACTGAAAGAAATATCGAACAATTCTTGCTTTCTCTTGGTGCAACCTGAAGACTTTGGGGAGGTAATGCTGTTGGAGCAATGGCAGGCCAAGCAGATGGATTATCTGTCAACCTAGTTCTGTTCCATTGATCTCAATGGAGGTTTACTCAAAATATAGATAAATCTGGAAACAGATCACATTTTCAACCAGCAACATCAAGGATGGATAGAAAGATAGAAAGAGATAGATAGATAGATAGATAGATAGATAGATAGATAGATAGATAGATAGATAGATAGATAGATAGATAATCATATAGATAGTCCAACCTATGTCGCTACCCATCAGTAGACCTATGCTCATCTGTATACTGGTAGTCCTTGACTTATGACTACAACTGAGGTTGGAATTTTGGTCATAAGTCATTGGGGGTCAAACAAGTGAGATGCCCACATGACCACTTTGCTCAACGACTGGAATGCTGGTGTTCTCATTTGCAGTCATTAAGCGACTGCATGAGTTGTTAAATTGAGGGACTGAAAGACTGAAAGGATGGCAGCCCACGTCTGTGTGTGTAAGGGAATTCCCATGGTAGGCTGCAGAAATGAGGCTGGAATCTTTATGATCCCAGCTTCATTTTGCTATCCCCCCGCAGGAGTTCCCCTCCCGTCTGTGTGCACAAGGGAACACCAACACTGGGTCGGAGAAACAAAGCTGGGATCTTTGGGATTCCAGTTTTGTTTCTCCAGCCCACCACAGGAATCTTCCCCCTATGCATCCAGGAGAGAAGAAAGCCTTTGGCAAGCAGTAGTATCTTGCAAACTTTCCTGCCGGCTTTCCCACTGATTTTCTGGGGAAGCCGGCAGAGAAGATTATAAATGAAGATGATATGATTGTGGGGTGCTTGGCAATCAGTTGTAAATGCAAACAGACTGGCAAGCACCCAAAAGGTGATCCCATGACCCCCGGAGTGGTGCAGCAGTCATAACTTTGAGGACTGGTCATAAGTAACTTTTTCTGAGTCCTTTGTAACTTTGAACGATTGTTAAGTGACCAGTTATAAATTGAGGACCGCCTCTACTGCTGAAAGTGGCTCACAAAAGTCAGTCCTCGTGGCCGCTGAAGTATCTGGATGAAGAATCTAACAGTCATCATGACTCTCTTTGGCATTTTGACTGGGGTGGGAATCCATTTTGAGCTCCAAATCCTAGCATTATTTCTAGTCAAACCATCGGATGTCATACCTTCTATGGCAAAAATTTTGTTCTGGAGATTGTTCTGGATGTCCTTGAGAGCATCAAAGTTGTTCACGGAGAAAACATAGTCCACAGAGGGTTCTGAGGCAATAGCCATGAGTTCTTCACGAGCGGGTCCTCGTGAGAAAGCTAACCCAACCTTGATGGCATGCCCGAAATGGCGAGGGGAGACAAAAACAGAGACTTTTATTGAGAAATCACCATAGTTACTCTACTCACAGTAAGGATTCTGCATATTAGTTGTCTTTCCCTGCGCGTGTAAAGGAATCATGGCAACACATTTTGAAGAGCTGCCTTTTGTTGCTAGAGTGAGACAGAACAATACAATTCCCTCTGTACCATCTGTTCATATTGACTGGCAGCTCTGTATATTGGAACGATCAGAAGAAAATTGCATGTTCTGATTTCCTTATATAGGTAGTCCTTGACTTATGACCAAAACGGAGCCTGGAATTTCCACTGTAAGTCATGATGGTAATAAGTGGAGGTGCCCACATGACTAGACCTGATTTTATGACTTTTTTTTTGCAGTGGTCGTTAAGCAAATGCCATGGTCATTAATTGAATCAATATATTCACATCAGCATTTATTTCCGGAGACCAGCTTGAAAGACTGGAAACTAGTAAAAAATGTCACAAACTGTAGTCACTGACAACAGAACGCTGCAACTGTCCATAAAGGTGAGTTAGTTATCAAACACCCAAAATGCAATCATGGAACTATAAGGTTTGTGTTGTGCAGCTGTTCAAATTGCAGAAGTGAGTCATAAGTTGCTTTTAGGGAATCCATCATAATTCCAAATTCTTAAGCAACCAGTCATTAAACGATAACTATCTATAATGTTCTGCTAATGTTCTCACCCCAATGGCAAAGCGGATAATGTTAGCCCTTTGTGCTTCTGGAATCACAGCTTCATATTCTAGATCTTCTGATTTTTGTCCATCAGTTATCACAATGAGAATTTTAGATGCATCGCTGCGGGCTCCTTTATTGGGGAGAAACATTTCACGCCTAAAGAAAAATGAGATCAATAGTAGTGTGTTAAACTTCTGCCTTCCTTCTTTCCGAAGCCCATTTCTGAAAACACGATCTAAAGATGAATGCCCCGCAAAGAAAAAAGTAAAAGTCTTATAGACAAATTAACAAATATTCAGTACAAGTCATTTAAGAATCAAAATTAGGGATGAGCATAGGTTTGCTCCATGCAAAATAAAGGCCCACCTCCATGGCCCTTATATGAACATTCTTTTAAGAACTAGGAAACTGTTACTCTGTTATTCCTCTGTGCCCAACAATTGTTGATAGTCAGATCTCTTCAAAACAATTAAGGTCCTGAGCCCTGCAGGGCATCAAAGATGGCAACCATCATTTTGAAAAGCACCTGGAATACAGCTGGTAACCAGCCCAGCTCCCAAAGTGGTGGCATTTTCTGGACAAAATGAGATCCAATCATACAAACTAGACTGCTATTCTTGAGATCAGCTGTAGCTTCTGGTGGATTTCAAGGGATGTGCCACGTACACCACATGCTAGCAGCGCAACTGGGAAGAGGCTGATGCCTGAGTGGCACTGAAGATAAGAAAGACTCCTAACCAAGGGGTAATCATAATTAGTATAGCAGTTGAGGCACTCCTGGACATGGGTATCATCGGCTTCTTGAGGTTTTAAAAGAGCCTGACCCACTTTCTATGCAAATCATCAGAGCTGATTAATTCAGAGGTCTCCAAACTTGGTAACTTTAAGACTTGTGGACTTCAACTCCCAGAATTCCTCAGCCACCCTGGCTGACTGAGGAATTCTGGGAATTGAAGTCCACAAGTCTTAAAGTTGCCAAGTTTGAAGACCCCTGCAATTAATTCATAATGAGTGAACTTTTTTTGCATATCAAATCCTTTTCTGGCAAAAAGCAAACAAAGAATTACCGTTCAACCTTGCTCACTGACTGCCTCATTTAGCGACCGTTCAAAATTATGATGGTACTGAAGAAATAACCTTACAGCTAATCCTCAGGATTATAGCCACCTGCAGTCAGATGATTGCGATTTGTGTGTGCTTCACCACCAGCATTCAACAAGCAGAGTCAATGGAGAAGCCACTGGTAAAATCTCAAGTGATAGTCATATGGAGGCTAAACCATATAGGGAATGGTTGCTGGAATTGGGTATGTGTAGTTTAATGAAGAGAAGGATGAGGGGGGACATGATGGCGGTGTTCCAATATCTCAGGGGCTGCTACAAAGAAGAGGGAGCCAAGCTATTCTCCAAAGCACCTGAAGGCAGGACAAGAAGCAACGGATGGAAACTAGTCAAGGAGAGAAGCAACCTAGAACTAAGGAGAAACTTCCTGACAGTTAGAACAATTAACCAGTGGAACAACCTGCCTCCAGAGGTGGTGAATGCTCCAACACTGGAAGTTTTTAAGAAGAGACTGGACAGCCATTTGTCTGAAATGGTGTAGGGTTTCCTGCCTGAGCAGGGGGTTGGACTAGATGACCTCCAAGCTCCCTTCCAACTTCTTATTATTATTATTATTATTATTATTATTATTATTATTATTATTATTATTATTATTATTATTATTATTATTGCAGTGATTTATTCAGTGACCATAGCAGAAGTGAGATTGTAAGTCTATTGCAGTCACATGTTTTACTTAATGACCATGTTGCTTAGCAATGGACTTTTCGGTCCCAATTGTGATCACTAAGCAAAGGTTACCTACCGTACATATCTATTTTTGAATGTATATTTTTGTTATTGTACATAAGGGCGCAGTAGCTCTCTGACCTGTCAGGATCTACTTCTGTTCCTGGATGAAATTGCATTTGACAACCATTGGAGTCATCAAGAGAATATCAATTTTCAAAAAATCTAGTTCAATCTATACAAGCTGATCAGCTTATCTCTACATATTCCTAGGAAATGCAAATTAAATTATTTCATTCCTTTACTGGTCCAGTATTGTTAAACATAGGAATGTCTCAAATAAAGGATAGTTTAATACTGCTTCCCAATGAAAAATCAAATTGCGAAAGCTTTTAAATTCATTCCTGTATCATAAATAATGGTGCAATTACCTTTTTAATGTTGTGGTAAAATAACTTGAATTGAGGTCCAAAACCCAGGAAACTGGAAGAATTTGATTTAAAAAAATATATGCAAGGTTTGATTCGCAAAATCAGGATAGCAGCTGTCATCATACAACTGTTTTCTTTTTTTTAAACCATACCCTGCATGGATCCTCTTTTAAATGCAAGTAAACATGAGCATTCTGGGTTAAGCAGCTGAAGCTGAAGTAAATACCAGCATGTTGTGTTAAATTAAAAAGAACCAACCAGTGAATACTTACACCACTTTCTGGATATATGTAGCCGTGCGAGTAGCTCCGTACAGCTGTCTGATTGGTGTAATCAAGTCAGCTGGATTTGGAGTAGATTTGAAACGGAGGAAGTCAAAGTGTTCTTGATATGTCCCCGAGTACTGGGATAAGCCAAACTAGAGAAAGGGAGAGAAGAAGAGAAGAAGAAAGGAAAGAATTTAAAAAATTCTTATCTTAAAAAAATGTTATCTTTTATTTGATAATGTATATGGCTGTCCACTTGGCTATAGCACTTCTGTATGTGTTTGATGACACATTAAAACATCTAGATGTCAAGTCAAATTGGTTGGGTAAACAGAGTTGTGGAAGTTAATAAACTGTGAGCCTATTTTGCAAAGGGGAGAATTATTATTGAAATGATCAGTATTCAGTTAGAGGGGACAATCTGTGTGTATGTGTTTTTATGAACATTTTTACGTCTTCTTTAGCTTTGCTTTGTTGTTGTTTTTTCTCCTTTTTTGAGTTTCTTATTTTAATTGTGTGAATAAAATAAAAACAATAAACTGAAAATAATAATAATAGACAATAGCAGTAAAACCCCAGGCAATGTAAAAAGTCTGTAAGGACCACCAGGAAACGCCCCCCCCCCCATGATTCAACTAACTTTACCACCACTATTCAGGAATACATCTAGATCTTCAAAGCTTTTGGGAAAGATGGCAGGGTTGAGGCCAATCTAATCTCTGGGATTATGTTGTTTCAAAATGGAGGCACAGCAACAGAAAAGGCCCCGGATGACATTCTTTGACTGAAAGAACTCACAGCATGCTTAGCCTGCTGGACCTAATGGGGCAGCTAGAAACAATTGAGGAGAGGTAGCAGTTAACATTTTCTTAATGTTAACATTAACATTAAGAAAACCAAGATCATGGCGTCCGGCCCTCTCAATTCCTGGCAAATAGATGGGGAAGAAATTGAGGTAGTGACAGATTTTATTTTCCTGGGCTCCAAGATCACTGCAGATGGGGACTGCAGCCAAGAAATTAAAAGACGCTTCTCCTGGGGACGAAAGCCATGGCAAACCTAGACAGCACACTAAAAAGCAGAGACATCACCCTGTCAACAAAAGTGTGTATATTCAAGGCTATGGTCTTCCCAGTTGCAATGTATGGCAGTGAAAGTTGGACCATAAGAAAGGCCGAATGCCAAAGAATTGAGGCCTTTGAGCTATGGTGCTGGAGAAGACTCCTGCGAGTCCCTTGGACTGCAAGGCAATCAAACCGGTCAGTCCTAGAGGAGATAAACCCTGACTGCTCTTTAGAAGGCCAGATCCTGAAGCTGAAACTCAAATACTTTGGCCACCTAATGAGAAGGAAGGACTCACTGGAGAAGAGCCTAATGCTGGGAAAGGTTGAGGGCAAGAGAAGAAGGGGACGACAGAGAATGAGGTGGCCGGATGGAGTCACTGAAGCAGGAGGCGTGAGCTTAAATGGACTCCAGAAGATGGTAGAGGACAGGAAGGCCTGGAGGAACGTTGTCCATAGGGTCGCGATGGGTCGGACACGACTTCGCAGCTAACAACAACAACAAGCAGTAGCCCCTGGTCATGTGAACAAAATTCATCTCCCCCCCACATTTATGACCACACCCCCTGCCAATCACTGTCCCCACTCCCAGCAGAATAAGACTTCATTATCCTCAAAGGACCTGCCTGAAAGCCAGAATCCAGTTTGGGACAAATCTAAGTGACCTGATCACATTTGTCTACTCATTCATTCATTCATTCATTCATTTTCTATAGCTACCCATCTAGTCAATGACTCTGAGCAGTTTACAATTAGATAGATAGATAGATAGATAGATAGATAGATAGATAGATAGATAGATAGATAGATAGATAGATACAGTAGATAGATCTCAACTTACAACCACAACTCAGCCCAAATTTCTGTTGCTAAGTGAGACATTTATTAAGTGAGTTTTGCCCATTTGATGACCTTTCTTGCCAGTGTTGTTAAGTGAATCACTGCAGTTGTTAAGTTAGTAATACGGTTGTTAAGTGAATCTGGCTTCTCCATTGACTTTGCTTGTCAGAAGGTTGCAAAAAATGATCACAACAAAAAATGTTCACTGCAACTGTCATAAATATGAATCAGTTGCCAAGCGTCTGAACTTTGATCATGTGACCATGGGGATGCTGCAATAGTCGTCAGTGTGAAAAATGGTCATAAGTCACTTTTTTCAATGCCGTTGTAACTTCAAATGGTCACTAAATGAACTGCTGTAAGTCGAGGACTACCTGTATTACAATCAAAATTCTAAATAAATTTAAAACAAAAAAAACCAAAAAAAAATACAAACTAAATATACATATACATTATAACAGAATAGCAAACACAATATGGCAACTGCCACAAAATTGAATATCAAAGGGTTCCGAACTAGAAAAAGCATATTTTTAGCATGGTAAAAAAATGAATAATGATTATACACTAGTGCAGATTTTAGCGAGGGACTCAACATTTTCATTCTGAATATTACCGTTTCATCCAGAGTCTGATCTCTTAACATTACCTGAGTGTTTGTATTTTGGAAACGCTTTATGACCTCAAAAATAAATGTCTTCATTTCTGAGAATTGATAATTTCTTATGCTTCCTGAACCGTCAATCAGAAAA